>NC_141997.1:32784497-32954497 GCF_049901715.1 Pseudonaja textilis
CCTTTCCTCCCCTATAAGCCATGCAACTCATGTTGCTCCTTCTCCATTCCTCCCTGCATGCCCTAGGATGAAGAGGGGGTGGGCCTGTGTCTTCCTCCAAATTCCCTCTGCCTTGCTCTACCTGTCCCCTGCTCTGCCTAGCCGGACTTTGCCCTTCCACAGCCAATGGAGCCACACTCCCACTCCCTTTCAGCTGCTCGGCCTCCCCCTCAGAATCAGATTCCGACAGGGGCATGACAGTTAATCTTATCTAGAGAGGTAGGTTTAAGGCTTTAGTAAACAAGAAAATGCAAATTACTCCTGTTCCTGATGGGCAAGTTCTCCAATTGATTCAAATACACTTAGGAAAAACTTCACCAGCTGCCAATAAAGAACTGCTTATCTTCCAACCATTCCATTTACTGCTCACCGAAATTAAACAACCAAATGTAAAAGTTATGTAATTCCAAAGCATCGTATTCTTTCCACGAAATCTGATTTTGATAATGACTATGGGTTGGAGGGGAAGGGAAACAGTGATAATTCATGCCGTTTGTTCTAATATTGAGAGATTTAGCAGAATACAAATACCGCCAAACACCAAAGAGTTGTAAACACTGCAACCCAGCTAAGATACACTATTAAATAATCAAGAATCTAGTGTTGGAGTGGGGATATTTATAGATACTCCTCATTTAGTGACAATTGGGATCAGCCATTTGGTTGTTAAATAAAGCAGTTGCTAAGTGAAACAGTAACTGTGCTTATACTCTTGTTTCAGCTTTGCATTACAGACCAGCAAAGATTGTAAATATGAGGATTGATCAATATGAGGATTTCATCAGCACTGCAACTGTGAGCAGCTGCTAAATGAGGCAGTCATTAAACCAGGACTGCTTGTAGTTTTAAAATGCTGCAGAGTTTTTCAGTGATTTCAAAAGACATCACAAAACAACATTACGCACTGACACAGTTTCTACTGCCAAATGAATGAGTACATTAGAGAAACATGCCAAGAACTTAATAAGAATGTTGTTTCCAATAACCAGGCATTCCTCTTTTATTATGTTTAAAATAATCTTAAAATCAAATCTTGTTACTCCATAATGGTAAGCATCAGTGCTGGGATTCAAAAATTTTTTACTACTGGATCTGTGGATGTGGCTTCATGGGAGTGGCTTGGTGGACGTGGCAGGGGAAGGATACTGTAAAATCTCCATTCTCACCCCACTCCAGGGGAAGGTTACTGCAAAATCCCCATTCCCTCGCCACCCGACTAACCTGATTTCCAGCTTCGTTCTCCTATGCATGGAAACAAAAGAAGACCCAGCCAATCAGCTGGGACTCAGGAGGCAGAGAATAGATGGGGGCAGGGCCAGTCAGAGGTGGTATTTGCTGGTTCTCCGAACTACTCAAAATTTCCGCTACCGGTTCTCTAGAACTGGTCAGAACCTGTTGAATACAACTTCTGGTAAGCATTAGTTCCTTTATCTAACATTACCAAGTGAAGGATTTAAATCAGATGGTATAGCAGGTTATTGTTATGTGCCCTTAAGTTAATGTCATCTATTATTGATTTTCTCTGGGACGGTATGTCCCTGATCCTAATCCCTCAAGTCTTCTAAAATCACACCAGAGGTGGTATTCAGCAGGTTCTGACCAGTTCTGGAGAACAGGTAGTGGAAATTTTGAGTAGTTCAGAGAACTGGTAGTGGAAATTTTGAGTAGTTTGGAATACCACCTCTGACTGGTCCCGCCCCCATCTATTCTCTGCCTCCCGAATCCCAGCTGATTGGCTGGGTCTTCTTTTGTTGCCCGGCACAGGAGAACGGAGCTGGAAAGCAGGTTAGTGGGGTGGAAATGGAGATTTTGCAGTATCCTTCCCCTGCCATACCCACCAAGCCACGCCCACAGAACCGGTAGTAAAATATTTTGAATCCCACCACTGAAGCATACCCATTGCCAGAGTGAGTGAATTCATCTTTCTGCTGGTTTTATTTTTATTTTTCCTTCCACCTTAAGAACAATATGGACTTTTCCATGGAGCTAAGTTTTCTCACAATGTGTTTGTAATATGTTAATGTGTGCCTCATTTGCAATTATTTGTGCCTCAAGTGCAAGATCTGAGTTGATTTGTTCTTTGGTTGGTTTGTTTTCTTAATGATCCATGGTATTCTTAGATTCTTTTCCCACTCCACATTTTACAAAGCTGGCTCCTCTAAGGTTGATAGTATATATTCATATTAATTTCCATTGTCTGTTCTAAGGCTGGTTGTTGTATCTGTGTCATTAGTTTGGTGTTCTTCATATTCAATGCTAATTTGATGTTTTTATTATGCTGTATGATTTGTATTACTAGATTTTGCAGAATATTTGTATTTTCATAGTGCCATAGGGCAGGCAATGTTTCTGCCTGATTTTAAAACTACAGTAATCTTCTCCCTATCCAGTTTTCCTCAGGATATAATCTTCAAACAGATTGTTGAATAAAGAGAGACTATATGGAGCCTTGTGCTGCTCCTTTGCCAAACTAATGTGTCTGTTTTGTCACATTCTGTTCATATTGCGACTTCCTGACCTGCGCATTGATTTCAGACAAAGGCAAGTACATTCTACAGTTTGATATGATCAAGACAATAAAAGATGTTTTTTTATAATCAGTGAAACACATACTGATTTCTTTTTGGCTCCTCAATTATGCAGTGTATTAACAATAATATCTATTTTCCTTGACCTTTTCTCAAACCAATTTGAGCATATGGCAATTTTTTGTAAGATTCTCATTTTCACTGGATGATCCTAATCATTAGTATATTTTGCTGGCATGAGAAATCAAGAATATTATATAATAGTTTGCACAAATCTCATTTCTTAATTTGAATATAGACTTATTTCTTCCAATCTGTTGACTGTTGATCACTCTCTAACTTTGTTGATGTAGTGTAGTTTGGTTAGAACTTTTGACAAATTAATATTTTGTTGCTTGCTTTATTTTGTAGATATGCCATCGATTCCTGTAGCCTTCTGATTAGGCAATGTTCAAAGTACTGTTTTGACTTCACCTTCCAATACTAGAGACCATTATTAAGTGGGGAATACTTTCCAAGAAATCTTTGATGCTGACTTCTTTATTATGCAGCATTTCAATCAATGGTGGGATTCAAAAATTTTCACTACTGGTTCTGTGGGCGTGGCATGGCTTGGATACTGTAAAATCTCCATTCCCATCCCACTCCTGGGGGAAGGATACTGCAAAATCTCCATTCCCTCCCCACCCCACTAACCTGCTTTCTATCTCCATTCTCCTGTGCAGGGCAACAAAAGAAGACCCAGCCGATCAGCTGGGACTCGGGAGGCAGAGAATAGATGGGGGTGGGCCCAGTCAGAGGTGGTATTTGCCAGTTCTCCAAACTACTCAAAATTTCCACTACCAGTTCTCCAGAACTGGTCAGAACTGGTTGAATACCACCTCTGGTTTCAATATAGTCCTGCCATCTTATTGGAATCAGTTATTATCTGCCCACTGGCATTCTTTAGCACACAGTTTCAACACTGCCACCTCCATCTGAGTCCTGCAGATTATTGGAAGATTTTTCTTATTTTTCCTTGTCTGTTCAGTGTCTTTACAGATATTGTTGTAATAGTACTTCTTTCTTCCAAAAGGTCTATGAAATTCTCCATTAAATCCCTTCCTTTTGTTGGCCTTCGCTTTTCTTCTTTTCTTGGCAATTATCATCATTTATTTTGACCCAAAATTTACTTTCTTCTCTTTCATGGTCTTTGGCACTCTCTTTTCATCCTTTGATTTCATTGATTGAATTCCAGTGTTCCTACGGTTCCCTAACAATGAGATTTAGAACATCAAAACAATTCCTGATCTTCTCTTTGAAAATGATGGCATATGCTTAAAATCATATTATGTAAATGCATTGGCTTTTTTCTTCTTCTGTTTAACTTGACTTAGAATTGCACACGAGTAGTTTGTGATGTGTTCCAGAGTGAGCTCCTGGCTACAAGTTTGCTGTTTTAACTGAACTCTTCCACTTCTGGATAATCTAGTCAGTGTTATTTTTGTGTATCCACAGAAATGTCATGTGGTTCGTCTGAACAAATCACTGGATTGGGATTCTCCCACTTCATTTCAGTTTCCCAGATGATTAGTCTAACTGGGATTTTCTCCATAATATTTCTAACTTTTGCATTTCAGTCTTTAACCAAAGGTAACACATCTGGCTTATGTGTTCTGCCAGTTTCAGATTGAATTGGACCATAAAATTCATCTATCTTCTCTTCCTGTGTTTCAGTGGCCAGAGCATACACTTGCATAATCATATTAAAATTTAATTCATATTATTCAGTCACTGATTGCACTGTATCAAAGTACTGCCCTTTATTTATCCTTCCCGAATGTCCCTTGTTTTTTGGGTCCCTAAGTGGTATGCTCTTCAGCAGTGGTGGGATTCAAAAACTTTTACCACTGGTTCAGTGGGTGTGCCTTGGTGGGCGCATCTTGCACATGTGCACACACTTTGCGTGCATGTGTACACCAAATACACACTTTGCGCGGGTGCAGAGGCATTCCAATTCACCTCCTGCAATCCTGCAATCTCCCTGTTGTTTCAGCAGCTGCCGCAAGGCGCTCTTCTATGCCGTGCAAAGCAGCTGCACTTCAAAAGCAGAAGATAAAGGTGAGTATGGGAGCCCAGGTGGGCAGGTGGGCCCAACAGCAGAGCGGCGGAGAGAATCAGTTTGGTCTCCATTGCTCATCACCGCTACCGGCTCGGCAGAACCGGGCCGAACCAATAGCATACCACCACTGATATTCAGTACGAAAATGTCCAACTCCAGACCAGTGGTGGTAATCTACCGGTTTGGCCCGGTTCTAGTGTACCAGTAGTGCCAAAGATCAGCTAGCAGAGAACCAGTTTGCTCCGAGTCTCTCCAACACTCTGCAGTTGGGCGCACCCACCTGCCCCTGTTCCTAGGTCATTTTTAACCACTCAGCTGTTTGGCGTGGCAGAGCAGATTGCTGGGCTAAACAGCTGAGAGGCGTAGTAGCTTAGTATTTACTGTTTTAACACGAACACACATGCACAATTGTGCGATCATGGAAGTCATGCGAGTTGCGCGATTTCACCCCTTCAGCCACACCCACCAAGCCACGTCCACAGTACCAGTGGTATCTGGGCTGGGTGCCCAGATAAATTTTCATTGATTCAAAATAATAAAATAAAAATAAAATGATACCGTCATGCAGCGGATGTTAGTGTAAACACCATCTTCATCCCTAAGAGATCTCCTCACCAATGTCTCTGACTATTCTCTGCTGGAAGTCAGGGACATGTATAGAATAAATACTACAGAAGAACAGAGTTGGAAAGGATCTTTGCAGGTCTCCTAGTCCAGGGGTTGCCAACCTTTTGGACCTCAGGGACCACCAAACTCAAAATTTTAAATCCTGCGGACCATTAATATGAATTTTGACTATCGGTGGCTAGTTGACGTTTTCCCAGGGTCTCTACAGAAAGCAGCAGAGATCCTGGGAAAATCCAAAAAAAAAAAAGTCTGCAAGAAAATTCTCCACCCCGTTTTCCTACCGACCAATCACTCTTTATTTGGGATTGCAGGATACCGTCTCCAGTTCCGTTCTCAGGGAGAGGGAAAGGAGAGAGAGACAGAGACAGAGACAGAGAGAGAGACAGAGACTTTTGGCTTCATGCAAGGAAAGCAGCAGAAGCAGCAGAAGCCTTTCTTTCTCTTCCCCAAATTCCACCAGAAATGAGTCGCAGCCCTTTGGAGCAGGACACCTTGCAGGATCCCAAAGACCCATTTCTGGCAGAGTTTGGGGAAGAGAAAGAAACACTTTTGCTGCTTTCCTTGCGTGAAGCCAAAAGCAGAAGAAAGGAGTGGAAAGAAATAGCCTGGTGGCCAGGTGAGGCATGTGGGGCAAGTTCCCCCCTCCGCCCTTTCCCCCCTCCCCTCACTACCTAATGTTGTTCGCAATGCAAGCGACGCAAGCCTTGTTTTCCTGCAGGCCATGTGGGCAGAGCAGCCTTGTGTTCCTGCGCAGCCTAGATTAATTGCTTTGTGGGTAACATTTCTCTGCAGACCACCAACATTTTCTCATGGACTACCAGTGGTCCCTGGCCCACTGGTTGGCGACCACTGCCCTGGGATACAGCCTTGAAGAAGGTATATGTGGAATGTGCTTCTGGTTGTGGCTGCTGCTCCGTTTTTTTGTCCCCTCCTGCCTTTGGCAACTCAAGAGCAGGTCAGGAATGCTTTACGAGTTGACATCAAGGCTGTCCTATCATTTCCTGCAACATGTATGGCAATACAGCACACCATGAGAACAACATAAATGCCTGTGAGAAGCCATTTATCTAAAATCAGTTCCGGTCACAGTTCCTTCATCACAAATTCACCACAACTTTTTTTTTGAAAGCAGTATAAGGATGATAAAGCAGTGAGGTGGTGAATATTGGAAAAGGTCATTACTGATTAGTTACATACTCTTAATGCTTTTCACTGAGGAACAGCTGGCAGATGTCACATTGATTTCTTTCTGAAGGACATCATGGAATGATGCTGAAGCTAAATGGATTGATCCTAGATGGATGCATCGAGTATCCATGTTAAGGAAAATAAATAATATTTGCTTTGCTGTGTTAGAGAACTGCTTCCATCACTGAGAGGATCTTATATTCTTAAACCCAACCATAGACTTGTAAATCTGCTTAATTAGTTTAGAAAAGTAACCTTTTTATTAGGCTTAAATACCTGCCATCTTAAAGGATTACTGCAATTTGTCCACCCATCTTTTCTTATTATGCCTACAAGACTCTTAACTTTCAGTACAATACAATTCGGCTCATTGGTTTTATAATGCATAACAAATGCAAAGCCTTATGCCCTGATACACAGGGATTTAAAGTCCTTCCATTACCTTCACATCAGTACATGAGAAGAAGGCTATCGTTGACCAGTTTACTGATAAGGAATAGGAAGGAACAAGGAGAAAGAAAATAGCTAAAGCACTGACAATAGCAATAGCACTTAGACCAAGGGTGTCAAACTCGATTTCATTGAAGGCCGCATCAAGGTTGTGTTTGGAGTCAGGGGGGCAGGGTGGGTGTGGCCAGGGTGGGCGTGATCAAATCAACGTCACGCATATCGGGGGTGCCTATGGAAACCCAAGTGCTCTATCAGCAAAAATGGGCTCCTGAGCTTTGTTTTCAGCTGCGATGGTCTCCTGCAAAGGAAATGAAAATGGAACTCAGTGAAGATGGAACTCGGGAGAGCCATTCAGGTCCTTTGCTGTTTCCAAGTCATCCCCGTGGGCCTGATCTAAGCACCCTGAGGGCCAGATCTGGCTCACGGGCCTTGAATTTGACAGCCCTGACTTCGACTTATATACCACTTCACAGTGCTTTACAGAATCCAGGTTGCTTAAATACATTTCCTCTGAGTATAATATAGTGGTAATGTTGCTGTTGAAAGCCAGGAGGCATCTGAATGAATTTAGAAGTGTACAACCTCAATAAATAAAATAATCAGCACATCTGCAAATCACTGTCGGAGAATGAGAGCTTATCATGCTCCTGTCAGAATCTGAATCTGAGGAGGAAGATGAACAGCTGACAGGGAGCAGGAGAGAGGTTCCATTGGCTTTGGAGGAAACTGTGGAAGGGCAAAATCAGGCTGGGAAGAGCAGTTCAGAGAAAAACCAAGGCCCACCTCCTCTTCATCCTAAGGCACGCAGGGAAGAACGGAGAAGAGAGCAACAAGGGTTGTGTCACTTATGAGGGAGGAAAGGGCCCTGATTCCCTTCACAAGGCACACCTGGGAAGGGAGTTTAAAGGAGAGGCAGTTTGGGAGAGGCATTTGTTGGAAGCAAATGTTCAGTTTATCTCATGTTGGTTGCTGTTATGTGAGTTCCTGGCATCCTCCCAACTGGTTTGATTTACTGCCATGTTACTTTACTTCTGAAGCTCCTTATCTTGCCCTGCTGAATTTGTTACCTTATCTTGCCTTGCTGAATTCATATTTTAAAGTTTTCTGTTTATAACATTTTGGACTGGAATATCTGTAAACAAAGGCTGTTGCAGGTTCCTGGGAGAGTTTGTCTCCAGACTGGAAGGTAACCGGGACATTGGGGGCAAAGTTGGAGCAAATAAAGAGACACCTACTTATTATTCTGGCTGTGTTGCCTTTGTGCCATGCCCCGGGTCATCACAGAACTCTTGTTGATGGCTTAGCTGACAACAGCCATTGGTCTCCTCCAATGCTGAATGGATTTCATCTGTCAATTGCAATATTGGGTCGTTTGAAAAGTGCACATGCTTTAATTTCAACCTTCACACATTCATCCTGTTCTTTTTAAACAATTTTAATTTAGTCAGAAATCCTGCACACACCAACCACTGAGCTATTTTCTCAGTAGTCATGCATATACAACTTCCTATTATGCATAGTACATTTAGGGCATCCACTGAGGAAAACCCGTAGAGACAAATATTTTTATCACATTCCATTATCTTCAAGTCAGACTTGCAGTAGACCATCAAGGGAAAGGAGAAAAGGAATAGCTAATGGTTTTCTGTTTTGAAGTTCTCATTTTCTCTTGAATTATGCTGCTTTGGGGGCATTCGTGAGCCACAAATAATGTCTGCTATTTTAGGTTAGCAGTAGGCAATAAACAGACACGTACACACACATAAACATTGAACAAGAATCAATACTAAAGAGAAAATGACACAACATCAGAAGGTAAATATTTAAAAAGAGCCTTCCTTCCTTCCTTCCTTCCTTCCTTCCTTCCTTCCTTCCTTCCTTCCTTCCTTCCTTCCTTCCTTCCTTGGAAGCTATATACTCATATGTGTCACACTTATCCAGCATGCATATCTGGGTAAACTGAGAATATATCTGCTGGAAAAGAAAACTCCGCATTGGCGACAGGAAGGGCATCCGGCCAGTAAACACTCAGCTCCATTCACTTGCCTAGACTCCATCCCACAAGGAATTATGGGGTCATTAGAAGAGGATGATATCCAGAATGCATACACATTCACACACCCCAACAGAATAAAAGGCACCTGTCATAACTAAGATTTATGTTACAGTTAAAATCTCAGCAGTTCCTCCACTACAAAGGAACCCTCTAACTTCATCCTGCTAAAATAAAATAGAAGACTTGCCTTTACAAAGATCAACTTTCATTAACCTGACATTAATTTCACACTTTTTTCAGTAAAAGAAGCCATACATCCAACAACTTGAGGAGTGCTTAGCTTCTCCAGAGAGTAGCAACTACTTTGTTTCAATTGACATGATCTAATCACCAGCACCAAGAATATAAATGAATATGTAACACAGTTCCAAAGCAATTTATTCTAATTTAATAGAATGCAACAAGTTTACAGTCATAAAATCTTGTTGACAGTCAATATAGAAATAGGAATGTTTCCCATTATGGCGTTGGTTTCTATTAAAGGAGGAAATCATGTCACAGTAAAAAGTACTTCTATTAATACTTACTACAGCAGAGGTGTCCAATCTTGGCAACTGGAAGATTTGTGAACTGCAACCCCCATAATTCCCCAGCTAACATAATTCCCCAGCCAACATGGCTGGCTAGAGAATTCTGGGAGTTGAAGTCCACAAGTCTTCCAGTTCCCCAGGTTGGACATCTCTGTATTACAGCTTTGTGAACGATGTTGGTATTTGTGGCTCTCATTATGTTCTAAACCAAGGGTCTTCAAACTTGGCAAGTTTAAGACTTGTGGACTTCAACTCCCAGAATTCCCGAGCTAACATGACTGGAGGAGGAATTCTGGGAGTTGAAGCCCACAATTCTAAAAACTGTCAAGTTTGAAGATCCCTGTTCTAAACTAATTCTTACTATTAGATCTCTTGCAGATTTCTTTATGTTCATTTGAATCTCCATTCTGTTAAAGGATTACATTATGGATTAACAGAGTTGGAAGGGACCTTGTAGGTCATCTAGTCTAATTACTCACCCAGGAATAGGCAACATTTTCTGGGCTGCTCAATCAAAAAAAAAAAATCTTCAAAGTGAATTATGGCATCGATCACTGGAGAAGAGACATTTTCTTTTATTTGAGGAGATTTGGCATCTATTAAAGTAGGCAATAAGAACATTAAAACATCCAGAGATAGTGTGGTCCCACTCCCACAATTATTTTTGCATGTTTTAGTGAAACACCAAACTGCCATTTGGAACACTAATTTCAGTAGATTAATCTCAGGGTGCTTTTGGTCCTATTATGTTGTAGAATTTCCCGGTACTGTAACTATTTTCAGGAGAATTATTGTTCTGGCTTCATCAAACTTAATAAAACACAAACTGAATTAAAAAGTAAAACCTTTTTAATGTGACGCTGGGAATTACTTGCATTCCCAGCCAAAACTAATTAGACACAGTTCCTCTAGATATGAGCACACTTTTCAGCATTGTAGAATGCTGCCAAGAAACAGAAGTCCAATTAAAGCTAATCATAAACCAACCCCCAAAACCCAGAAAAAAATATCCAGAATACAGAGTTTCACAAAGGACTCGGAGATGACTGAACTGCTTTGCTTCCTGCAAAGCTCTTCATCACTGAGGTCTGACTTTTATCCCTACTGGGAGGGGCAATCACCTCCCAGCCTTACTTCCGAGTCGCCCCTTCTGCTTCAGTTGCTCTCGCCTTCTAGCAGCTCTGCACACATGCGCACTGGGAACAGGCTCCCCTAAGTCCTCTGCTTCGCTGCTGCCAGGCTCCATTCTCAGATGGTCCTGGTCCCATCCCTGCATTAGCTGCAGGACCTTCATCCAAGTCCTTGCCAGACTCCCTGATTGGTTCCCTTTTGTCCTCACTGTCCGATACCTCTGCCATCTGCACCGGCTGCCAGTGAACCACAACAATTATACCAAGAATGTATGGTGTAACTGAAATATTTATCTTTTAACAACTGGAATGGAAGTTTGGTGTATCTCAGTCCAAGTTATATTTTCAAAAGGGTTAATAACCAAATAACAATACATCTCAGAGTTAAGGACATTTCCCCCTTGTGTTTAATATATGCATCTCCATTTTACCTCCCAGACATCACTGAAGGGATATAAACTCTTTCCGTAAGAGCTGGATGACTCTAGAAAATTTAGCAAGTCACTAGAGCAGGGGTTTCAAACTTGACAGCTTTAAGACTTGTGGACTTCAACTCCCAGAATTTCTGGGAGTTGAAGTCCACAAGTCTTAAATTTGCCAAGTTTGAAGACCCTCGCACTAGAGGGAGAGTTAGCTTAGTTCTTCCAAACAGAGGCATTACAAGAGACAATTACAAAATCATGCATCAAATGCAGATGTCATTCAGCTGGATCAAACCTAAATCAAGGAGGTAGAAGGCTCAAATATTTGATGCTCACTTCCAAGTTCAAAAAGACCTTCCTTCATATAGAAAATATAGCACTATAAATAAGTAACAGGTTAGTCTACTTCCATCAAATGCTCTTAAAATATATTAGCCTGTAATGCCCAGCCAGCGCAGCTATGGCAAGAGGGGGAGGCTGATTTCCACAAATCCTTCCCTAGATTTCTTTTTCTTTTTATAAACATGGAACATTGTATATGTTGTGAGACCTTGAAGAGGTGTTGTGTTTTGACAGAACCTCTAACTGATATGCACCAGATCAAAGTGGCATTTCCCTCTGATTTGCAGGATTGGAAATGCTGTGTTACTAAGATCAGATGCTTAAAGAATTCTGCACATGTGTTGTGCATACCTACAGACCCCTTTCCATCAACACAAGTGCCCAGTAAAATCCAGTCAGCCAACTTTGTCACTTCAATTCAAGGCATCAAGCTGCAACAATTTGATTTCCCAAGGCAAAGCAGTGGTGCATTTCAAAAAAAATTTACCACTGGGTTTGGTGGGCGTGGCTTGGTGGGCACACTTTGTGGGCACGCTTTGTGTGCGTGCGTACACACTTTGCACGCATGTGCCAATGCACACTTTGTGCAGGCTTTCCTGTTTAGTGTGTAGGAATTGAACAATAACTGAAAAGGACAACAGAGGATTCCATCAAACTTGGACACCATTCTATAACCATTCATCATGGTATAAATTTTTCCGACTGAAAGTATAATGAGCTACCATTTGGTCTAAAAATTATCAAGACACCTACACTGTGTGACACTCTAAATTGATTGAGTACAATTTAAACCTTGATTGAAAGATATATTTGTTTGAAAGAAAAGCAGTTCATGCACTTAGTCTAGATCTGTATGAATATTTGATTCAGATCAGATTAGTTTTCCAAATTAAACTGGCTTGACCCAACTTCAACTTATTCTCTTCTTCCTATAGGAAGAATGTTGCCAATCGCTGCTTTATATTGTTTTTTCCTTTATAAGTCATTTTTTTCATGATATTTCCTATTTCTCTTTCTCATAAAACGGCACCTTTTACTGTTGTCTAAACAATGATGGAACTAGTGAGGATAAAATTCTACTTAACTCCCTTCCTGAATAACCTGCTTGTTATTAATCAATTTACCTTTTTAATGTTAAAAAAATACTGCACTGAAAATTGTCAACTCGGATTCCAAGCTATTCAGTGATCTGCTAACTGTCCGTACGCAGCAGAAACACTGGGTAGGCACAAGCTGTTTTTTCCCCCTGTAATGCTCTTTAAGGCTGAATTTAGCCTTCCTCTTGCAATTTGGAATTAATTAATAATGCATTTAAGAGGCAAATAATGGAGACAAATATCTCTAATTTTGCACTTCATTTTGCCTGCAAGACACCTATATTTTCCATTTAACTACTCATTTTTGCCAGGTGATGAATTAACGCATTTATTTCTCTCCGAAGGGATACACAGGAAATATTGAACTGGTAGTGGGCTGGAGAGAAATGACACAGTCCAGTTAAAGTTCAACCACAGCACTTTGAAAATCAAAGGATACCAGTTTTAGTCTGACAAAGTTAAAAGGCATGTTTATTTTGGGAGGAGAAGGGGTCTTTATCCTATAATTACTCAAAAGTAAATTCTATGGAATTTCCCAAGACATATTCCCAAGGGCAGATGTGAAAAAAAGAACAGAAATATAGAAATAGGTGATCTTGGATGACATCTGTTCCAAAACAGTGAGGAATAAAGTAACATCTAAAATTCCTAAAAAGATATTTTTTATATATATTTTTTTTCTTTATTGCTTAACTTTCAAGTATGGAATATCTATGTTCCTTTCAGAAGTAAAATATCATGGAAGTTTGTTTTGAAGATCAGTTTCAACACAATCACAATTTTATGTCCATTATACGAGGCCATTTTGCACTGCTGTTGAAGTATTTTTGAACGATACAGGAGGCCAGAATATTCAGTCAATGAAAGGATGGTCAACCAGTTTGGTGACAGTTTGTGTGATTGCGGGTGTGTGCTTCAGGGTCCAATTTTACAGGAAGTTATTGACTTGTACAAAAGCATATAGAGCTTAAGGTCCTGGAATTCCTACCCAATAGCAACAGCTCTTAGACTTATATACCGCTTCATAGTACTTTACAGCCCTCTCTAAGTGGTTTACAGAGTCAGCCTATTGCCTGCAATAATTTGGGTCCTCATTTTATGACCTTGGAAGGATGGAAGGTTGAGTCAACCTTGAGACGGTGATAATCAAACTGCTGCCAGCCAGCTAGTAGTCAGCAGAAGTAGCAATACTGCATTCTAACCAATGTGCCACCATGGCTCAGTAAATAAAATGAGTAAATAAAACCAATGAGTAAATAAAATGTACCCATTAAGGTCAGAGGATGAGGCATCTGCAAGTGAGGGGAGTCCAAGAAATAAAATAAAAATAAAAATGCAGCCACAATCAAATCCCCAGCCTTTTACACGCATTTTACATGCATCACATGAAAAAAGGAGAAGCTTTGATTGTATGGTTGAGACCACCATCCTTCCTTCCATTTAGACATGCTTGGTCATTGGGTCAGGTTCATCCCAAAGGAGGGCAGGCATGAAATAATAACAGCAATACAGAGTTTGTGGGTGATTGTAGGAGTGGCAGAACCTGGGGGCAGAGTTTAAAAAGGGATCAGCCTAGAATCCCTACATAGCCACAAGCAGACGAAGTCCAACCTCCCTTGAATTCCCTTAACTCCAAGCAGGTGCTAAATGTTGGTTGAGAAGGTTCCTAATGAATAGACTTTTAGCAATAAATCTGTTCAATTGAACCGTTATGTGGAAGTAGACCTGTACTTTTGTGCAGGTCTGAAGCATATACATTGCCAGTCTTCACTATTACAATACTGGGGAAACATTATAAACTGATTTTTTTGGAGGCGGGGTAGGGGTGTTGTTCATTCATGAATTAAGCCAACTGGTAACTTTCTTCTTTGTATTTTTATTTTATGAGCACGGTCCCTTATAATTTTTATTATGACTTTCTGGCACTAAATTTGGGATCCCCCAAAAAACTGTTTAGAACAACGGCCTGCCTAACCATCTGGATGTTTTCACTGGGATACTTTCCTTCCCCTTCTTGCTTTCTGATGGCAACCCATCATGTCATCTTACAGCTGTTTGTGAAAATTCCCTTGGTATTTCTAAGCATTTGCCAGTTGGCATGAGAACAAAGCGGAGAAATCACGATCGTTGCTTTTTGTTCAGATAGTAATTCAAATAGGTAACTGGAAGCCCAAATTTTGGTCTTAGAAGTTTGATGCAGCCAACTCCAGGTGTCCCAAGTCATGATGCTCTTCTCTTCCTTCCTGTGCCTTTTTGAACGACATAGAAAAGTGTTGATTCTTACAGTATGTTTGTTTTTTCTCTTTGAAAATTAGCCTTTGAAACTAGTTTTAGAGGGGACAAGATGTTGAGACTCTAGAAAAAGTACAGAGAAGAGCAACCAGGATGATTCAGGGACTGGAGACTAAAACATATGAAGAACGGTTACAGGAACTGGGCATGGCTAGTCTAGGGAAGAGAAGGACCAGGGGAGACATGACAGCAGTCTTCCAATATTTGAGGGGCTGCCACAGAGAGGAGGGGGTCAAGCTATTTTCTAAAGCACCTGTAGGCCAGGCAAGGAATAATGGATGGAAACTGAACAAGGAGAGATTCAACCTGGAAATAAGGAGAAACTTTCTGACAGTGAGAACTATCAACCAATGGAATACCTTGCCCTCAGAAGTTGTGGGAGCACCATCACTTGAGACTTTCAAGAAGACATTGGACTCCCATTTGTCAGAAATGGAGTAGGGTCTCCTGCTTGGGCAGGGGATTGGACTAATGACCTACAAGGTCCCTTCCAACTCTGATTATCTGTTATCTGTTATGAAGTAACGGGAAGAGCTGAATAGGTAGCAGGATTTTTCCCCCTCTCTCCATGTATGAATTATGGGTGGGGAAAAAATACAGAGAGAAAGTATAAAAACAGAAATGTTGTTGTTGGCCATACAGCCAAATGTTATCTTCCATCAAGGCCTTCAACAGAAAACTTTCGCTAGTGTCCCAAGGTCATGCAATCCCCTTCTTCCAAGCAAAGTCAATGGAGAAGCCAGATTCAATTGACAATCATGATATTAACTTAACTGCAGATCATAACATGGGACAAAACTCAGAACAACTGCCTTCCTTAGCCATAGAAATGTTGGGCTCAATTGAGGTCATAAGTGGAGGACTGCCTGTACATATAGCAAACTTAGTATCATTACCATACAAAAAACTGAATGCTGACCCAAGTTAGGCTTGTTGCATTTATTTAATGGGGTCAAAGCTTAAAAGCAAGAGGAATATTAGAATAGAATTAAAGTTCGAAGGGACCTTAGAGATCTTCTAGTCCCATGGGCGAACCTATGTTCCGGAAGTGGCATGCAGAACCATCGCTCCAGGCATGCCAACTGTTACCCGTTGCCTATCTGGGTTCTGGTGCATGCATGTTTACCAGCCAGTTGGTTTTCACATGTGCGGGAGTGCCAGAAACCAGAAGAGTAGCTACCGGCATGTGCATATGCACCAGTCACCTGGTCTTCCAGTTTCTAACACACATGCATGCACGAAGACCAGCTGGCCAGTGCTCATGCATGCATGAGGATTAGCTGGCTGCTGCTCACATGTGCATTAGAAACCGGACAGCCACCTGGTCTTCTGGCTTCTAATGCACACATGTGCCCAAAGACCAGCTGGCCGGCGTACGCACGCACATTAGAAATCGGCTAGCCAGCTGGTCTCCGCAAGCGCGTGTGCATTAGAAGCCAGAAGACCAGTTGACCGGTGTGCATGCGCGCACCAAGAGCTGCTCTTACAATTTCCGGCATGCACACGTGTGTGCATGCATTTCGGCACATGGTGCCGAAAAGGTTAAACACCATGCTTCTAGTCCAACCCCCTGATTGGGCACTAAACCCTATACCACTTCTGACAAATGGTTTTCCAATCTCTTCTTAAAAACTTCCAGTGTTGAAGCATTCACAACTTCTGGAGGCAAATTGTTCCACTGATTCTCACTGTTGTTCCACTATTCTCACTGTCAGGAAATTTCTCCTTAGTTCTCAGTTGCTTCTCTCCTCGATTAGTTTATTTAACTATTTATTTATATATTATTTACCTTGTCTTAGCAATTAAAACAATAGATGCTCAACATTAGCAAACCCTAACTAATCTAACATTTGAGGTGTGGATTAACAACCTCCCATGTTAGAAAGGGTTATAGACAAATTTTCAATAATGAAAAGAATATTGATCAGGAATCACAATTTTATCAAACTGGGGGAGGGGGATTTTTATATTTATCTTAACTGCAGCAGAGCCCAGTTGGAGACATTGTTATGATCCACAGTAAACTGAACTAAATGCATAGCCATATAAATAAAGTGTATCCTCATAAATATGGACATTTTTATTATTTGTCTCTAATTTTTAGCAGATTTTTTTTCTTCATGCATCACCGATTATTACTCACTTACTTGATCATCTTTTATAATTACTATTTCAGAAAAATGATAGAGAAAAAAGTAGTACTATTAGCAATAGCAGTAGCAATCGCATTCCATTTGTTTTTTGTTTTTTTAGCACAACCATTTTAATCATAAAGCTGTTTCATCTACTAAATATTGAAGAATAATGTGCAGTACTCTGGAGAATGGTGAAGATTTGTTTTCTGCTGAGAAGACTTCGTTCCTCAGGAGCAAACTTCATGAAATAAAGTTGAACGATTTTTTTAAAAAGTCATTATACAGCAAGACAAACAGAATTATTGCTTAATCTTAGGCCAAAAGTAATTATCTTTAAAATCCCTAATCATATCATTAGCAGGGGTAACTCAAATGAGCAGAGAGTAAATAAATATACTTTCAACTGTTTATATCAATTTGTCTTGCAGGTCCATCCTTATTCCAATCTTTGTCTTCATTATCAGCAATCCTATTATTTTCTCACAATAAAGATCTGAAATTAAGTAGTTTGTTCAAATCAAATGCTAACCAAGACTCACAGAAGTTGCAAATAACTTAATGAAAATAATTTAATTCACTCAAAGTTATGGGCTTTTCTCCTAAAAACTTTAGCGATCAAAATAAGCTTTGGTCTAGTTGAGTTTTCAAAAATAGATGAATTGTTACATCTCTCTCCTGAATCTTAGTGTAGGTGGTATGTGCATTTGCATGAGTGGGGATTTTTCATCAGGATCATATTTTTTATGCTATAGTTCTTAGGAGACGCTCCTATCCCTCTTATTATTTTTTTTATAAAACGCTACTCTAGCTTGACATGTTTGACATTAGCTATAATCGGGCCATGAAACATTCCTTTTCTGAGCTACACCAAATGTCAAAAAAAGTGCTAATGGGAACGGAGAAATCACATTGTCAGAAATATATTGTTAATCAGTCTTCATAGGGTATGCTGGCTTACATGTGAATGCATGTGCTAATTATACCACTGCTGTAGTATCTCAGTGATTTCCAATAATTTAATGGGCTGGTGATATAAAGGCCACGCTTTAGAAAAATCACAATGCATTTCTATAATCTTTTTATTAGGGAAGGGGTATTTGGTTCAGATACATTGTTTGATTCAAAAGCAGTTCCATCAAGCCACTGGATCAGTGGTGACATTCTTTTTTTTTTTTTACTACCGGTTCTTGGTGGGAGTGGCATAGCTTGATGGGCTTGGCAGGGGAAGGATACTGCAAAATCCCCGTTCCCTCCCCACCCCACTAACCTGCTTTCCAGCTCCGTTCTCCTGTGCAGGGCAACAAAAGAAGACCCAGCCGATCATCTGGGACTTGGGAGGCAGAGAATAGATGGGGCGGGCCAGTCAGAGCAGGCATTTGCCGGTTCTCCAATCTATGCAAAATTTCCACTACCCGTTCTCCAGAACAGGTCAGAACCTGCTGAATACTACCTCTCACTGGATCAAATCTCTGAATTTCATCTCCAGACCACTTTAACGTACTGAATAAAATCATAAAAACGGACTTGTGAATTAATTGGAGAGCCAGTTTGTTTGATCTAATACTTAAGGCACCGAGCTAGAAAGCAGGAGATCTTGAGTTCAAGTTTCACCTTGGTGACTTTAGGCCAGTCACTTGCTCAGAACCAAACTCACTTTACAGAGGAGGAAGCAGGGTTAGATGTATTCACTCCCTTGAGTTATTTGTAAGGTGGGAAATAAATAAATACATTGCAGAACTTTGGATGTCACCCACAGACTGGAAGCTTTTGCAGCCGGGCAAATGCACACATTTTTTGGATCTGAGCTTTGAAATTATTTCTAAGTATAAATTGGGTAAGACTGATTTTTTCAAACTGCAAATTCAGATTAATTTGATTTTGGGGGATCAATTCATTGATTCATATCCGATATCCCACGCTCTTTCTGATAACAAGTACATGTTATGCTGGGAATATATTGATGTTGTCTGTTACACCATTACCAGGTACATCCTTGTTTACTTCATATTTTCAGTGGTGGTATTCTACCAGTTCGGCCCAATTCAGCCAAACTGGTAGCTCCAACTATCATCTGTGAGCGAACCAGTTTGAACCAGCTGCTTGGCCCTCCCACCGCCCCCGTTCTATACTCACACTGAACTGGTAGGAAAACTTTTTGAAACCCACCACTGCATATTGTGCATGTTTCAGAACTTTTCAACAGCCTGTTCTCTATCTGGTATGTAGGCTCTGGAGACTCCAGAGCTGACTGTATATAATAGCCCCATCAGTTTGGGGTTAATGATATCTATCCATCTTGTCTTCTGTTGTCTAATCTCCTCTCACCTTCTGTTTCCAGTGGAACAGTATCCTTTGTAATTTCCTGAATGTTTCCCTTGAAATAATTTGGACTTTTAAGAGAAGCTACATTGAAAACTTGTATCAGTCCCCGAGGACACTATTTTGTAGATTAGGTTTTCTATTATTAGGATTTTCTTTTTTCTTTCCCCAAATTATTTTTAATAGCCTGTGGCAGGGATCACATCACAACCGAATCCCATTCAACCCATATTATAGTTCAACACAATGTGAAAAACCAGCAATTGTGATTTATCGACCATGGTGTAATATTGGGTGATCCCAATTAACTGTGATTAATTAGTAAACCCTATTTAAACAGACCACAGCTTAGCACAATATGGGAGTACATCATGGCAGACTTTTTCCATACCCTGTAAAATATGTTTTCTTTAAACCAGACCTACTCACCCATATCACACACAGCACACACACACATATACACAAATATACACACACACAAAAACACACACACAGAGAGAGAGACTTGTGTGTAAAGTACACTATATGATTGCACCTTTCCTTTTTTATCTTAAGTTTTGTTTTGCAAGAGGAAAAATGCTACATAAATTTACTGAGTTCCTTTAAAGTTGCAATAATTATTGCAAATGACAAATAATGTGTTTTTGTGTGTGCAAGGAGGAAAGTCACAATTTGTTTAGGTTTGTTTCCAGCTGCAGTTACATATAACTGTATCAGCCACCATAGCTTACGATGCAGTCTTGTTGAAAGGTAAAACTTGTAAATCTTGTCATATATATATCATGAATAAAGGGCAAAGAATCAAAACTGACAAATCTTATTGCAAGTGACCAGCTGTCAATCACACGGCATGTGTTGTAATCCATGCATAACAAAATAGCCATGTAGCATCTCAGCATGAAGATAAAGATGACTGTGAAATTTAATCTTTGACAACCTCTGTCCTGCAGTCTTATCTGCACCTGCTGAATGCAAATATTATCTCCTGCCTTTTAAACTTCCTGAGAGTACCAATGACATGTCTAGTACAAAACAATCTCAAAACGTGCCCTTAGAAATGCACATTTTGAAAAGTACAATGGATTAAAAAAAAGTTTACAATATAAAAAAGACATGGAGACTCTGGAAAGAGTGCAGAGAAAAGCAACGGGAATGTTTAGGAAGCTGGAGGCTAAAACATACAAAGAACAGTTACAGGAATGAGATATGTCTAGTCTAATGAAAAGAAAGACTAGGGGAGACATGATAGCAGAGTCCCTATATTTGAGGGGCTCCTATAAAAGATGAGAGGGTCAGACAATTTTTCAAAGCACCAGAAAGCAAGACAAGAAACAAGGAGAGAAGCAAACTACAGTAGAACTAAGGAGAAATTTTCTAATGGTGAGAGCAATCAACCAATAGCTTGCCTTCAGAACTCATGAGTGTTCTATCATTGGAAGCTTTCAAAAAGAGATATTTTCTGAAATGATATAGGGTTTCCTGCTTGAGCTGGAGGTTGGACTAGAAGACCTCCAAGATCCCTTCCAACTCTATTATTCTATGTTCTATGAGTTGGTACTTTAAAGCACTATTTCTCAACTTGAGTAATTTTGAGTGGGTCCAACTAGTTGGCTGGCTGGAGAATTCTGGGAATTAAAGCTCACGCATCTTAAAGCTTGAGAAATATTGCTTTAAAGAACTGTTCCAGAGATGTTTAACTGATGGCTTACAATCCTTTTGGGCCAAAAATAATAATTCACCAAGTGAATTATTCAAATTGAAATGAAATGGATAAACAAATGAAATGGAACTACATTTCCCATCATTCCTAGTCCCTGTTCATGCTAACTGAAAGCCTGAATTATAATCCCAGCCCTTCTGTCCCAGGCCTTTTAACAACAAGAGATAATAATAATAATAATAATAATTAATAATAATAATAATAATAATAATAATAGGAGTAGTAGTAGTAGTAGTAATCAGAGCAATAGGTAAAGTAGGTTAAAAAGTAATAAGAGCAATAGGTAAAATTAATAGGAGCAGGGAAGAACTTAACTTGAAGTGACTAGGATTTGATTTACTTTTACATTCTATTTATATTCTCAGCTATATTTTACTTTTGCTGTGCTCATAAAGAGGTTAAAGGGCTAAAATGTTTATATTGCAATTTATTCATACAGATGTAATTCAATGATACTTTGTTACTCTTTAGTATAAGGATGGATTTAGATCATTATTCACGCTGATTTCAAGCATTATGCTCAGCCACAATTTTATTAACTGTTGTTTACTGAAAAGTCAGCCAGGTTCACACACTTAACAAAGCTACAAACAAGGAACATTTGAGTCTATGAATATGAAGCAAATAGATAAAAGAAAGCCAGAATATCGCACGGCATAATATGGGAATTCAAACTCTGTTCAGACCCAATAACATCCATCAGTAATATGACAATTAGGATGATGTTTCTATCAAGTCCACTCTAAGAGCAATTCTGCACAACAGCTTAAGTTATTCCTTGCCTATGCTGCTCCTAGTTATTATTTAAATCCCAGCTTGGAATCCAGTGGGTTGGTAATATGGCCAGGTTGGAGCTCCAACTAGATTAGACTTGCATGCTTGTAGATTCCCATCTGTGAAGAGGCAACAAGCCCTATTGGATAACCTGCTATTGTTTTTTTCCCTTCTTTTATCAATTGTTTTCCCTTAATTTTTCCTTCCTTTGAGTAACATTGTTGTTCTGATGCTACAATGGCCAAACTGAAGGGGAACAGGCAAGTCCTTCCTTACTACGTTCCACTGTTTTCTTAATTGATTATCCTGGACCACAGAAAACTCAGGAATCAGCTTCAAGGATGCAACAAAGCATCCTTTTAAATGTTATAGCTTCAACAGGCTTAGTCCCAACTTAGAAATGGAAAGGAAAGTCTCAACCTCTCTTTGGGCCAAATGCGTGGAGAAAATAAAACAAACTTTGCTTCAATATTTGGTAAAACAAAGCTTCTTTTTTATTCCTTCCTCCGCAAGGACTCCAAGAAAATAGTTAAGCAAATAAAATAAAGTCGGCTCTAACCCAAGATTCACGGAACCCGGTATTTATAATGATTTCCACTTGTTATCCCCATTACCCATGATTACCCTTATTACCCATGATTATCCTTATTACTCATGATTACTCATCATAATTCAATCACATTTATCGTGGTTAATTCGCATATCTTAACCAAACAGCGTTTCCAATATACTGCGCATTTATTATACACAGTCTATGCCGATGGAGGGAACTGCCATTCTTCGGGTCGACTGGGCTTCGTTTCAAACGCGTGTGTTGCGTAGTCACGACAGAAAGACAAACATTGCTGTACGATAGACTAGGAAAAGCAAGGGATCATGCTTCACCCACTCTCAACACAAAGAGTGTCTACAGGGAGATTTAAGTGAGCAGTAATTTTCTAAAGAGGGTGGGAAGTAACAGTTGAGGAAGGTTCATTGGATTAATAGGCTGCAAGATTAATACAAGCAAGGCAGCTGCCAATCACAGGACAGTTGTGCAGGGAAGAGGGAGCATCACACACAGCAGCCAACTGAAACCGAGGATGTCATTAGATATAGAATGTTTCTTTAAAAGCACCTTAAAAAGAAGATGCTGGAAATGTTTTATTCTAACTCTTCTTTACATAACCGTAAAAAAAGAAAAGAAAAGATCAAGGCTGACTTTGCTCTGATCTAGAGGATTAATTTGTTGTGAGTTGGGAAGCCGCATAAATCCTGAGACGATTAACTAGCTTTTCTTTTACCGGGTGTGAGCTGAGAATCCCTAGTGGGCCTCACTTTTGCCTCCCCGTGCAATGAGTAAGGTTATGGCACAGCAGTCTGCCTCACTATTAATCAGCAAAGTGGCGTCTCTTACCACTCTCCCGCAGCTCTTCACAGTTGGTACTGTAGTGACATCAGTTCCCATTAAAATTATGCCCTAAGAAATGGTGTCAAGTCTGAAGAGAGATACCAACCAGAGAAAGAAACTGGGAGAGAGAAAGGATGTGTACATGCCCCAAGTCCCAGATTTTCTTGGCGGGGAGCGAGATAAGGAGCAAATGATTGCAATGTTAGGTAGAAGTCCTGATCTTTATTCAAGGGTGAGATCCAACCGGTGTAAAGCGCGCATGCACAGCATTCGAAAGCCACCCATTTTCAGCTCTAATACTTAACTTCTACTGCAGCCCCAGTGAGTAAAACAGCTGAGGCGTGGAAATCCATAGTGCTGCGCAAATCAGCTGAGCTTCAAAACACGGAAATAAAGGACAGACTAGGGTAGTGGTGGGTGGGTGGGACCAAATGATCACCAGAATTACTGGTTCACCTAAACTGGTCCAAACTGGTCGAATCCCACCCTTGTCTTTACTCCTAACATAATGTGCTTAAGGTATGAGTAGATGTTGATCAACATAAATGACTTCATTGTGTCAACATTCATAGAATCTTCTTTGTAGTTTGCTTGATTTCTGCTTTAAGTAAAGCATCACTCTTTTCTCCATCAGCCTATATTCAGAGATGTATAAAGATGTTTGATAATAAATTCATTTACACAATCTTGCTATTCTCAGAACTTCCTAGAAGTCAATGAGTTAATAAAAATGCTGAAAATCTGCTTCCATGAGATACACTAGGTTACTGAGTAAGTAAATTCTACTCATTGCTCTCATTCAAATAATGATTTTTTTAAAAAAAAAACCCACTGTTATTTAGAAAATATCTGCTTTGTATCTCAATAATAGGTTAGATCCATTTGTAGTTCTACTTTCAGCAAACTTATTGAAATAGGCTTAATAATAGTTATTTCTCATGTTAGTGCGTATATAAAATCATACATTGCAATGTCCTACCTGTCAATGAATACTTCAGCTTCAACCATAACAATACAAGAGCACACAATAGATACAAACTCAAGGTTAACCGCACCAAACTTGATTGCAGGAAATATGACTTCAGCAACAGAGTGGTCAATGTCTGGAATACTCTACCTGACTCTGTGGCTTCTTCCCCAAACCCACAAAACTTTAACCTTAGACTCTCTACTATTGACCTCACCCCTTTCCTAAGAGGTCTGTAGGGGACGTGCATAAGCACACCAACGTGTCTACCGTCCCTGTCCTATTGTTTCTTTTATTTTTCTTATATGTACCCATTTCATGTATTCATAACTATGTATATACTTATGCCTATTATCTTGTAAGCGATTGACAAATCAAAATAAATAAATAAATAAATAAATAAAAAGAGCTCCTTTCAGGGTGACATAAAATAAAAACACAGAATTGAAGAATCATAATTAGAAATATATCCGTCTGAAGAATATCCAGTGTAAAGATCTTCAGTGAAGAAAGACATACTATATCATCTTGACTGACAGGTCTTACCTTCAGGCCATTCTTTTTAATACATTACTTAAAACTACAAGTATTTCTTACTTACCCAACACTTGTTTAGCAATGTTTGAAGTTACAACAGCACTGAAAAGGGAGATTTGAGATCAGTCCTCAAAATCAGATTGTCACAATTTGGCTGCTCGGCAGTCATGTGAGTGCTATTTGCAACTTTCACAGCTGGCTTCTACAATCAACGATAATGATGGTTGCCAAATTGCATTCTCATGACATGCTCTTAATGACCAGATATTGGTGGGGATATGTGACATCATGCTTAATGGTTATATCTCTTAGCAATAGTGTTTCCAGTCCCTACTGCAATCAGTAAGTGAGGGCTACTTATATTTTCCTGTAGTTTCTATTTGCAATTTAGGTATCACCCTTTGGGGCAATAGAAAGTCCACTTCCTTCAATATATGACAACCGTTTAGGTATCTTCTTTACCTTACCTCTTCTCCAGCTAAGTGATTTCCTTTCCACCCAAGGCCCAACTAGGCTCTTAAACAGAGATAACTCAGAAACTCAGACAGATTTTTTTTCCTTTCTAGCATATTCCGGCAAGTGCTGGGTTCATTTTTTGGGTTGCAATAGGAATTGACCAACCAGCTTGTCACCTGAGCTTGAAATCATGGCCTGAGAGAGAGAGAGGCGGGGTGACTGGCCCAAGTCAACTAGCCAGCTTTCATGACTAATTTGTGATTAGACCTCACAAAATGCAGAAATTTATCATTTTGTCATCTACATTCCTAAATTAAACACAGATTTCATCACACTTATTTTTTAAAAAAAACATGAACTATATAACATGCCATTTGTCCTTCATCAACCATACTTATTTGGTCACCAATAGGAACTAGAAAACGATAACAAGATGCCACCAAAAGAACCACTGTGATGAACCAATTCCAGGCACATGTGGAGGGGAGTTGGTCAATGTCTCTGAGCAGCTGTCTGAGGGGGATTTGGCTCAAGCCCAGCTGCAGCAGGACAGCCCTGAGGCTTCAGGTGGAGAAAGCTTGCAGCTGCAGCTAGTCAATGATGAAGAAGAGGAACTGCCTTCCGCACCCGATCCAAGAACACACAGGCCAGAGAAAAGGCAAGAGCAGAAGAGGTCAGCCAGATTACTCATGAGGAGAAAACCTCACCCTTCTTGATGGGCTGCCCTAGAAGCTGGCTATTTACCACATCAGACAGATGGAAGCAATGCTGGGAACAATGTGTTCATTTTCCAGCTGTGTTTTTTTTTCTGGCCTTGCTTTGGAATGACACCGTGCCTTGACTTACAGATCATGCCTTGTAAACTCTGAACTTGGCTTGTGAACGCTCTTGTATTGTAGATTTAATTTTGCCCGGTGGGTTTATGTTGATTGGGAAACTTCCAAGTGCTTTGTGGACTCATTGGCCATTCCTTTGTGGACTAGCATTGATCTGCTCGTGGCTGGACTTAATTAAGACAGTTCTGGGTTTTGGGTGAAGAGAACTGTGGAGGAATATTAATAAACCCTCTAAACCACAGAGGTGTGTGTTTATGTGTGTTTGTGTGTGTGTGTATGAGTGGGACAGCACAACCATCTGATATAGAGAGATAAAAATTCAGTCTTAGCAATTCTTGGTTTCATAAATAAGATAAACTTTTTAAAAATAAATCTAGCATTTAGCTTGCTTACTGGGTAAGGAAACTAGAAAGTATTTTAAAAATTCAGTCATAGCATTTGACTTAATGAAGTTCTCTAGCTGCCCCTTAGGAAGGCTGAATATCTACATTTACACTTAAAACAGTACATCCATTTACATATGCTCAAATTAAGGGCTGCTCGGATAAACTGACCGGCTTCTGCACTTGAGGTTAAGCATACTCTTTAAGTGCCTTGGTAGATAATGAACTTGGCTGATTGACACTTCGGTGTTTTGGGATCTTATAAATTTTAAAAAAAAAACATTACAAACTGACCTATATTATTATGTGCAGAAGAGGACACAATTCAGTAAAATATTCCACAGGAGGGAGGGAAAAAGGAAGCAATAATCGCAAAGTATCTGAATCTACAGCACAAAAATCTGTAATGAGAAAAGGTCTCTGGAACAGACAGTAATTACAGGGAGGAGCAAAGAGCTAACTTAGAAAGGAATCTGACATCTATTTGCTCTTTAATCCCTTGACTATGGATTTTATGAAAGAAGAAAAATCAAAGGTCATGGCAATGAGACACACTGATCCACAGGAGGCTAATTTTCCTTTCAAGAATCCCACTCGGAAAAAAGCTGTACACATTTGCAACCCAAAAATTGCATAGTTCTTTTTATTGGGATAGAAGGACATACAGTAGAAAAATAAACAGAAGTTTGAAGTTTTCAATATGTTAAAATCTTATGAAAAGTGTTTTCTTTCTTTCAGTGTGTATATGTAGCTTTTCTTCCAGAACAAGTTTGATTCCACCTTTAATTACTCTTGGAACAACTGTCCTGTTTTGTATTTCAAAATATCTTCAGAAGATGATAGATAAATATGCAATACATGTTTCCAGTCTTGTAAGACTGGGAACACATCCATTTCTGGTCACAAAAATCACCACGTTTCCAGAGGGGAAAGAAAGTAATTTTAAATACTGAATTCTTAATTATTTCATATGAAGGTCCATTACTGTTTATCTCAAGTTAAATTAGAGACATTTGACAAAATTCGAATTTGAAATCTGGTCTTGAGCCCACCAATAAAACTGTGTTGGCTCCTAGTAAAATGCATAGTAGCACTTAAAAGTGTGTAGATTTGAATCATTTCCCTCAATAAATAAATGAACAATTATGTTTTGACTCATTTGATGAACTGGGTTCTGTTTATCTAGATTTTCAATTGATATGGAGAACAGATCACATTTTTGGTCACTTTGAAAATCCAAAGGGATTCAGAAACCTTTAAGAACCATAGTAATTCCACCAGTTCAGAAGGCTTCCTAAGAATCTGAAAAGCATGACTAAGGGCTGGAGGTGACTGACCTAAATTAGGCCAAAGAAACCAGTGATTCTGTATTGCCAAGTGTACACTATATGTTACATTTAGAGTGTATGCTGGTTAGGCAAGGTTCCACATTTGTTAAAACATTCTATACATACAAAATTGTAATGTTTCCTATTCTTTCTCTTTAGGAACAAAAGGAGTCTGTCACCACATTGGGATAGATGGCTCCTCCAATATCTCCCATTGTTTCCTAATTCAGGGGGCCTCAACCCTCGGTCTGTGAACTGACACCAGTCCACAGAAATAGCAATAGCACTTAGACCTGTATACCGCTTTATAGTGCTTTTACAGCCCTCTCTAAGCAGTTTACAGAGTCAACATATTGCCCCCAACAATTTGGGTCCTCATTTTACCCACCTCGGAAGGATGGAAGGCTGAGTCAACTTTGAGCCTAGTGAGATTCGATCTGCCAAATTGCAGGCAGCTGGCTGTCAGCAGAAGTAGCTTGCAGTACTGCACTCTAACCACTGTGCCACCAAGGCACCTCATGCTCAAACAAACGAAGCCCCATCTGTGGGATGCAGACCACATATGAAACCATTCCCCTTCTGGTCCACGGAAAAAATCTTTCTCTATGGAACTGGTCCCTAATGCCCAAAAGATTGGGGACCACTGTTCTAAATCATATTTGTACAGCATGGCTCCAACAATGGAGACATCAGAACCTGAAATATTAAATAAAGCCTGACTAGACATAATAGTAGTTGAGATATTGAACTAGGATTTTGGAGTCCCAGATAAAATATATCCTAAATTACTGGATGACTTTACACCTATTGGGGAGGGAGCAGAACTATAAGAGGAAAGGATGTGTGCATGCTGCCTTAAACTCATAGAATAGAATAGAATAGAATAGAATAGAATAGAATAGAATAGAATAGAATAGAATAGAATAGAATAACAGAGTCGGAAGGGACCTTGGAGGTCTTCTAGTCCAACCCCCTGCCTAGGCAGGAAACCCTACACCACTTCAGACAAATGGTTATCCAACATCTTTTTTAAAACTTCCAGTGTTGGAGCATTCACAACTTCTGGAGGCAAATTGTTCCACTGATTAATTGTTCTAACTGTCAGGAAATTTATCCCTAGTTCTAAGTTGTTTTTAGTTCTAATATAAAAAAGGACAGAAATATAACAAATAAACAAATGCAAAATAGCAGTTAAAATAGCTGCTATAGTCCCTGGTCTATAGTCTGCCAATGCGGAAATAATAAAAACAATCTGGATTTATTTCAAATAGAGAAAATCTTTATTCTTTATTCTAATTGGAGGAGGGGAATAAAACAACTATTAAACTATTAACTATTAACATCAAACCTAGCATATTCTGAGGGGAAGGCAGTTGTAAAGTTTAGAACGTGTCAATAATATTTTTCAATAATTCTTTAAAATCTGTGCTTTTCGAAGGAATTAAGATGAAAACTGGTACTTGCAAATACTTGGGTTATCTGAGTGAGGAAAAAGAAAAGAGGAAGAAAGGAGAAAGCTATTTGAAGCTGAAGAATAAAAAGGTGAACTTTCCAGCACATGGCACTAAGACATTTGAGACCCAATTAAAGCAAGCCTTATCATCAGCAAGTAGCTGCAAAGATTCTATTAAAATATAATGCTAGAGAAAATTGAAAAGATCATAATAGTAATATAATTGCACAGAAGTCTAGAAAAACGTTCTGTTAGCAGCACCATGAAAATCAATCACTAGCTTTTGCATATGAGCTCATCCAAATGAATCTCATTTAGCATTCATTTTAACGACAGTGCTGTAACCTGGTCTTAAGACAGCTGAATTCATTAGAAATACATTTTGGCATCTTCTCTGCCAATAATCCTTGATATATGAACTGCACACAATAGGCACTTTCCACAATCGCAAAGAACTAGCCAGCTTTCTTACTGTATTATTGTTTGAATTAAGTTTTTTGTTCTTTAAACTTTTATTAGGAAATCACCTGTCAAATGCAAATACTGATTGAAGTGTATGCTTGCTTTGGATCTTCAAACAGACTACACCACTTAAATGTGGATATTACTTTAACTGTTTGATAATTATTTTCCTGGTGAGATACAGTAACTATATGCAACAGTTCAATTAATTATAGCTGTTTTTATATTCACTAACTCCATCACATTGGTGGAGAAGGCACAATTTAGGTCTATATTCCATCTTGATGCCACCATATATGCTGAATTACAAGTTCTATAGCTACTCATATGATCACTGACCACCAGGGAATAATGAGTATATCTGGAAGAGCTGAGGCTGAGGAATTCTTAAAGTACTTGGTCAACTACAGAGTTGGGAAGTATTTCATTTGGGATTACACAGAGTTACATCCATCTAGAGAAGATAAACCAAGTATCTACTCATCCAGTTAAACTATAGATAGACAAAGGGAAAAAAATAGGGATGTGCAAAAGTTTTCATCTTGGAACTAACATTTTTGTGTATTAAAAAAATACATATTTTGGATTTGCTCTGAAACTGTGAAATAGTCTTGGTTATTCTCAGGATTGTTTTGAGTGTTTTGTTTTGAGTGTTCTGTTCTTAAACACCCACTTTTTTCCCTTTTATTCTTTGTGTGTGTGGAGGGACAAGTAGCTACCTTACATAAAAGCTAAAATACAGAATTACATAGTCATTCTGTAGTCATAGTCATAGTCATTTGTTGAGTTGACACCTGAAAGCTAGCTACAACACAGAAACATGCTAAATGTATAAAAACTGGCAAAGATGATTCCATAAGAATTCTGCCTTACTTTGGCCAATCAAACTCACATGAAAAGGCAATCATGCTCTGATTGGTCAGTGGTAAAAAGAAATGTGGTTGCCAAAAAAACATGGTAGGTAGAGACAATCAAGGGCGACACCAGCCAGAGCATAAAACAACTGAATGAAACCAGAGTGGAAAATATGGAGAAAACTGGTCCACAGAATTGCTGATAGTTGGACAGAGTTGAGCTCTTAGCATGATTACAGGTTTGTTTACACTGAGGATGGAAATATCCTGGTTAAAAGATATTAACTATGCTCTTAATTCTTGAATTTAGAAAGTGAGTCAGTTCAGAGTTTTTACTTAATTATCTCTGATGCAATAAATATATGCATGTTGGAAGTTAAAACCCACTTTCTCCTAGGAAAATGAAGTATTTTAGGATATATTAAAAAGGCAGAATATTTCCCCTAAAAGAGAAGCAGAAACTTAGAGAGGCAGAAACTCGCCACCCCACTTTGTTAATCGCCTGGACCCACCTATTCTATATAACAAAGATCTACCTCCTTCAGACACAGCCATTCAATTGCCCTTCATTGCACTACCCACCAAGTTTCAACCAAACCTACAGACCAAACAGAGACAACCTACAAAGCTAGCTATGACCTCTGACAGCAACCAAACAGGATACTCTTCCTATGCCCCAGGAAGTTCAAAGCCAGAGAGGGTATAAAACCCAGGGACTCTCAGCACCTCTTCCCTTTTCTTTGCCCAAGAGCTCCAAGGCATGTGATTCTATCCACCATTAAACCATCTTCCCAAACAGCCTCCATGTTTCCAGTGTCTTTCTCCCCACTTGGAACTGAACCCAGATGGACATTTCTTCCAACACATACTTTTGGTGGATGTATCAAAGAGATAAACACATATATATATTTATTAAAGCACTTTGGTCCCTGTGATAAACTAATCTGCATACATTATTAGTCTCTGAAATTGCCAAAAGGCCCTATCTGCTACTACTGTAACAGCTTTCTGTTGGTATTATCACTAAAGGAAGAGCCACAGTGTGCTAGGTTCAGTGGTGGGATTCAAAAGTTCCCACCAATGGTTATGTGGTCATGGCTTGGTGAGCGTGGCTGCAGGGTGGGATCGAGCGACTTGAGCGATTGCATGCATGCACACCAAATGCGTGCTTTGCACATGCATTAAAACAGTAAAAACTAAGCTATTGTGCCTCTCAGCTGTTTAGCACAGCAATCCGCTCTGCCGCGCCAAACAGCTGAGAGGTTAAAAAGGTTCTAGGAGAAGGGCGGATGGGTGGGCCCAATGACAGAGCGTCAGAGAGACTCGGAGCGAACCAGTTCTCTGCCAGCTGATCTTCGGCACTACTGGTATGCCAGAACCAGCCAAACCGGTAGAACCGGTTCAACCAGTAAGCAACTTCATATCTCAACAAATAAATGCTCTGTCTTACATATTGGCAAAAAAAAATCAGAAAATAAAATGCAGGCTGAATAGTCAAGACCTTGTTGATGATCCAAACTCTGTCAAGAACCTTGGAGTACTCATCTCAAATGATCTAAGTGCTAGAGCCCACTGTAACTACATAGCCAAAAAGGCATTAAGAGTTGTTAACCTAATCCTACGTAGCTTTTTCTCTGGTAATATCACACTACTAACTAGAGCATACAAAACATTTGCTAGACTAATACTTAAATACAGCTCCTCAGTCTGGAACCCACAATAAGTATCTGATATTAACACAGTGGAGAAAATCCAAAAATATTTCACAAGAAGAGTTCTCCACTCCTCTACTCGTTGCAGAATACCTTATGCCACCAGACTTGAAATTCTAGACCTAGAAAACCTAGAACAATGCCTCCTTCAGTCCGATCTAAGTATAGTATATAAAATCATACATTGCTCTGTCCTACCTGTCAATGAATACTTCAGCTTCAATCATAACAATATAAGAGCACACAATAGATACAAACTCAAGGTAAACCGCACCAAACTTGATTGCAGGAAATACGACTTCAGCAACAGAGTAGTCAATGTCTGGAATACTCTACATGACTGTGGTTTCTTCCCCAAACCCCAAAAAACTTTAACCTTAGACTATCTACTATTGACCTCACCCCGTTCCTAAGAGGTCTGTAGGGGACGTGCATAAGCGCAACAATGTGCCTACAATCCCTGTCCTATTGTTTCTTTTTATTTTTCTTATATGTATCCATTTCATGTATTCATAACTATGTTTATACTTATACATGTTATCTTATAATTGCTTGACAAAATAAAATAAATAAAAAATAAAAATAAAATAAATGCCACCACTGACTAGGTTCCCTTTTTTCTCTTCACAAACTTATTATTAAAAGTGATTAAGAAATAGTCAGCTATTCATTCAAAAGACGCCAAGTCTGCCAATAAAAATAGTCGGGGTTTTTTTCTTCGCATATCATGAACAACAGTAAGAAAAATGATAAAGAACACTGAAGGCTGTTGGTGGGGGTGGGGAAGGAAACAGGAACTTTGTAAACAAGGTACTGCCAGATAAGTCGTGATATATTTGCAAAAACTCTGAAAATATATAAAGGACACTGAATTTTTCACTGTAAGTGACAATGTTGCTTCAAAGATTTCTCTTGTCTATGCATAGCAAGAGATAGATTCTCAGGACTGGCTCCGTACAAATGAAGTACACAGAGCTGGCATAATCGTTAGGGTGTTTTGTCTCTACCAATGCTGACATGATATGGAAGATTTTTGCAGCTATTAGAGAAATGGCAGGCAGAGCACAGGACTAGGTTTGCATTGCAATACGAAATCTCTCACCTTGCCATCCTGATAAATGCACAAACCCAACAGATGCTGCATATCCAGACTTGCTGTGGATTACACACTCCGGATCCGGATCGCAAAAATCCAGCTGAACATTGAGTGGCAGCAGTCTATCAGATGATCACTGAATGGTAGCAGTGAATGGTAGAAAACTCTACCGCTTCTGCTGGCATCTAGCAGCCATTCAGGTTTTTGAAGTCCTGATCTGGTGCGTATGATACAAGCAAGTACTTGGAAAGTACAGTTATTTATCCCATGTGGTTTGCTGTTAGCAGTTCACCAGTGTTCACATAAAATTCCACTGGCATTCTGGTTGGTATTGGGAGATCATTAGGAACCAGCTAGCAGGCACAGGAAAGATCAAACAAGTCCAAATTAAGTTCAAGAGATATCAAGTTCCAAAACATTTTGTTCAGTTCTGAATTCTTTGAGACTCTTCAGGGACAAAAGAGAATCTACTGTTGCTCCCCAATCCTACACATTATTCCTAAATTTATATTTATACTAGCTCGATACCTGTGCTTCGCTATGAAACTATGTGGTCGAGCTTAGTTTTTAGGGAGGAAAATAAGGGGGGGGGAATCTGCCTCTCCATCGGTATTCATTTGGCTAGTGTCCTGTCAGTGTGTGAGAAAGTTGAGAGTTGAAAATGAAACAGTATTTGCTGTGTGAGCAAGAAGGAGACAGCAAGGAGCCTGGGCGTGGCTTAGCTCAACTGTTCTGTATTAAAGCTGCTTGGTGCTGTGAAACTAAAACTGAAATTGAAACTCCTCTCCTCTGCTTATGTTTTGCATTTGGAACAGATTTCTTTTCAGGGGGGAGGGATAGTAGAACTCCTCAGCATCAGAGCGTGTTAATAATAATATACAAAATACTAATGCTCTGATGGTCATTTCAAAAAAATCCTTTCTTAGTGAGCACCTAGAAGCCAGAGGAACATATGTGCCAAATTTCAAGTTTGTAAATTTTACAGTTCTGGAGATTTTGTGATGGTGCATGAGTGGTATCTCTCTCTCTCTCTCTCTCTCTCTCTCTCTCTCACAGACACACACACACACACAGAGAGAGATTTATTACATTTGTTTTCCACCCATCTCACTGCAAGTTGGGTGGCAAAATATGAAAATATGAGTTTATTTCAGAAAGTACCAATAGTGGCTAACCGTAAGCACACATTTTTCTAATTAGTACATTTTCTTTTGAGTGTTTAATGGAAACACAAATTACATTCATAAAGCAACACCAACTTATCAGAATAAAGCTGGAAGGGACCTTGGCGGTATTCTAGTGGTCTTGCTCAAGTGGAAACCCTTACAGTTTGAGACAACTAGCTGTCCAGTCTCTTCTTAAAAGTTTCCAGTGATGAAGCACCCATATCTTCTGAAGGCAAGCTGTTCCCCTGGTTAATTGTGCTCACTGTTCTGGTCATATAATCCACATAAATTTGTTATGAAAAAAATAAGCTAGTATTTCAGGCTACAGCAAGAAACCAAATTAGTTCTTTAAATGATAATTTATTGTTTCTTAGCATAATGAAAGCTTCACAAGTAGAACAGTATAGTTTCTAAAGTACACAACTATAATCAGAGAAGGTATCCAGCAGGTTCTGACCAGTTCTGGAGAACTGGTAGCGGAAATTTTGAGTAGTTTGGAGAACCGGCAAATACCCAGCCCACCAAGCCATGCCATACCCACAGAAACAGTAGTAAAAAAAATTGAATCCCACCACTGACTATAATTTCAAACCCAGTAATTAAATGGTTTCAAATGTTTAATCAGACTGTCGTTATATGTTTTTTTTTCTTTACTCCTGCAGTCCTGGTGCCCAAAATGAACAAACTACTCCATAATTTCAAGGAAATTCCCATGCATCTCTCTCTATCTGTCACAGTGTGCACAACGTTTTATATAAATTAAGCCAATTTATAGCAATATAAAAATCACCTTTTTAAAAGTAAAAACACAATCTCAGTAGCATTAACAGGAGTAAGATAGTAATGCGAAGAAACATAAAAAATTTTCACAGCCCAATAAAACATGCAACCACTGTAATTAAAATAATAATTAAAATCCTACTTAAAACTCTTCCATTTATGGAATGCAATAAATTTTGAGTGCCTACTTAAAAGCCTGATATGATTAATCCTGTTTAATTTTTCAACCCTTTAAAAATTAAACGTGGGTTATTTGATCAAATGCAACTTTGACTGTATCCCTGTTTTACAGTAATCTGACTTACCAATATCCATAAGTTATGCACAAGTGAGGATGTACCAATTTCCCCAAATTCTTTCAAGTCACCTTGTCCAAAACCACTCTTTAAAATTCATTGAGTTGAAACTCCAAGAGCTCTGGAGGGCATTGGAATAATGCAAATGCATAAATTCCAACTTCCTGGTACCCATCAGTGTCTAAGTGACATTCTTCACCTTTTGATATTTCCCAACTATCTTTAAAAACTGCCTCACATTATAAAAAATGTCAGAAATGTACAGGTAACTCTTAAAATCATGTCACAGTTGGGCTTTATCTATCTTGTAAAAAAGAAACAAATGGTAAGCTTCTTTAATGAATTTCTGTTCTAGGAGACATATAGCATGATAAACAAGGTTTTTCAATGGAAATATACAATATGGTTGGTTGATATATAACCTCCTCTCTTCCTCCATTTTAATTTTATCTAGGTTACACTTCAGCTTGTTTACCAATCAACATTCATTCAACAACAGTTTAGAAGTTCAACAATTTCAACAAGCTAAAAAGGGACGTATGAGCCCTGGTTGCATAGTGATTAACATTCAGTATCGTAAGCCAATTCTTCCCACAGCTCAGAGTTCGATCCTGATGGGGTTCAAGGTTGACTCAGCCTTCCATCTTTCTGAGGTCAGCAAAATGAGGACCCTGATTGTTGGGGGCCATAGGCAAATAATGCTTACATTGTAAACTACCCATAGAGCTCTAAGGTATTATGGGGTGGTATATAAGCCTAAATGCTATAATGCTATAACGTATTGTTGAGTCCCATCTGCATATTGAGACTTCAGTCCAAACCTCCAGGTTGCTTCTCCTTGATGTCTACCACCATGTTTGTCATGGAATAACGGCACTTTCAAATTTTCTAATATATCCTGATAGAAAACTTCCCATGTAGACAATCTAAGGTACCCCGAAGGAGAGGCCTAGGGATGTACAGTGAAGGGACAGCAACCTTTCACCTCTGGTTGGCTGGACAATTCCTACTTTGGAAATACCCCCTTTCCGTACAACCACTGAGCCACTCTGACCAGTTAAATTTTGTGTCCGAAAAGACTAGCACAGCTATTTTTCTCCTTACACTAGATATTAAATCATGGGAAATGATTGTTTGCTGGTTCTATGATTTGAGTTTCTGGTGCGTATGTGCTAGGGAGCAGTGGTGAGATTCAAATTTTTTTACTGCCGGTTCTGTAGGCGTGGCTTGGTGGGCATGGCAGGACTTGGTGGGCGTGGCTTGGTGGGTGTAGCAGGGGAAGGATAATGCAAAATCTCCATTCCCTCCTCACCCCATTAACCTGCTTTCCAGCTCTGTTCTCCTGTGCAGGGCAACAAAAGAAGACCCAGTCAATCAGCTGGGACTTGGGAGGCAGAGAAGAGATGGGGGCAGGGCCAATCAGAGGTGGTATTTGCCGGTTCTCCGAACGACTCAATATTTCCGCTACCAATTCTCCAGAACTGGTCAGACCCTGCTGAATAGAACCTCTGCTAGGAAGACAATAAAGTAGGAAAGCATGCTACGCCCCCACAACTATACACCCAGTATGTGGGATGAGGATGGAAGATAAAAGAGGATTGTTGCCTAATAAATATTTATTTGTGGGGAAGCTGGTTTCAGGAAAGGGGAAGGAAAGAAAGATTTGAAGCCACAATCACACAGCGGTTCTCTGCTTTGTATTTCAAACCAGACTTTGAAGGCAGGGCTTGCTTGACCTAAGTATTGATCTTCTATTTCTCTGACAGGGTGATCAATCTCCTGGGAGACCTCTAGATGGCAGTAGCTCCTGGGAGATCAATAGTCCTATTAGAAGAAGTTGCAGTACAGGATAAAAATGAAGGTTTGTGCGGCCCACCTGCATGCATGTGTGTGTGTGTGTGTGTGTGTGTACATAGACACACCAGGTGCTCCCCTCAAATGGAGTCTGGTTTTCCTACCACAGGAGAAAAAGACAGCAAGGAACTGCTGCTCTCAAACTACCCAGGGCAGCACAGTTTATGTCAATGTGTTCTTCTTGGCCCAAAGATGAGAAGAAAGCACATTAATATGTCTGAGGAAACACCCCCACCCATCACAATCAAGCAATTAGAAGTCACAAGATAGAACTGAATGTATATGTCATCTATCTTGAAATTGGTTCTCCTAGCACTCTAAGAAGATTATTCCTGAAAGCTTTCTTCTGCTTTAAAATATATTTTGCTAATTAAAAGAACATTTCTGCTGGCTTTTAAGGGAAAGACAATTCCCTATTACAAGGTGCTCATGTTCATGAAATCATACATGAGGGATTCTTCAAGTTAAAAAGTATATGTTGAAAAAGGCAAAATAACTTTTTAATAGAGTTAGACCAAAAAAGACCAATTCTCTGAAAACATAATTTACCAAAAAATCCCCTTCATATTTTCAAACAAATTTACTTAGCATGATCTATTATATATCTCAAGTTTTAAACTGCCCAATTAATAGCTCACTTTGTGCGGTAATTCTTTAAGCAGGAAAAAGCTGACAGAAAACAGCAATAACTTATGATGCTTCGGTTACCTTTTTCCAGAACACATTAAGATACGTTAATAAAGGGAGGAAAATGATGGTTGCACAGAGTTTATAAGTGCAAAACTATCCATTTTGCAAATGATAGTTCATAGACATAACCCTAAGAATGAAGTAATAAGTGGTTATTGTCCTATTACTTCATTCTTAGGAGGATGTCTATGAGCTATCATTTGCAAAATGGATCTGCAAATGATGGTCTGCTGAACTCCCAACAGGCATCTCAAACTAGGACTTGTGTCAGCAAGATTGCAATCCAAGGTTCCCCAAGATAACATGAGTGCTTCTCACCCATAAAAGCAATTATTCTCCAAGAAATGTAATTACATTTTCTTATCTTATAATCTTATAATCAGCAAGTATTAGGAATCCAAGGATGTGCAATGCTTCCTGAACCACTATAAGGGCTGGTACCATGGGTGGGATTTAAATTTTTAACAACTGGTTCTGTGGACGTGGCTTAGTTGGTGGGCGTGGCTTGGTAGTCATGTTATTGGCTGGATGTGGCCAACTCAATATCACTCACATCGAGGCACGCATCTCCTCGCTTGGCCTCTCATGACTGTGGGGATGCTACAACAGTTGTAAGTGTGAAAAATGGTCATAAATCACTTTTTTTCAGTGACACTGTAACTTTAAATGGTCACTCCACACAAGCAAAGTACCAGCAAAGGAGGGGAAAAAAACTCCAGAGAAGTTCCTGAGACAGAAAGTCTAGTCCTACCAAGAATATAATAAGGGTTAACAGAGAGGCAGTTTCTGTAAGCAACACCAGAATGTTTCCTTCCTGCCTTCCTTACAGGATTAGGCCAGTAATTTCTTCTAACAACTGGTTTTCTGAACTGCTTAGAATGTTAACAACCGGTTCTAGCGAATAGGTGTGAACTGGTAAAATCCCACCCCTGGCTGGTACCTTCTAATGTAAAAATGGATTGGTGCTTTAAGGAATGACATTGTGATTGTGTCAATCTACCCTACCCTATCCTACCCCAACATAACATAACAATAACATGTAACTTACATTTTCAAACACTAAGCCCCTCCTGCCAGATGTGAAAGAGTGGAATTTTATTCATGAAAATCAAATATCATGTAGCTCCTTGCACCCAACTGAGAAAAATATTGAATAAAAATGCTTCATAAACAAGAATTCACTTGGTTCATTATCAGCTTTGTATACTAGCTGTAAGAAATCTCATTTGGAAATGGGAGCATTATCTCCACATGTATGTCTGGAGAACAGAATCTTTAGCTGTTCTATTGTCTTAAGCCTAAAGTAACATATAGCCGGCTTACTTATACAATAGAGAAAAACTTGTTCTAGCAGAAAGAATACATAATGTTCCAAGCAAGATGAGTTTCTCTTATACTGTTTTTTTGCAGCAAAACTAACAAAGAAGAGTGGAAGTGCTTCTGCCTCAAGGGGAGGAAGAGAGTCTGCATTTTCTTACAAACAGGAGAGGGGAACAGAAGAATATTTGAGAATGGAAAAATATCAAGAGAAAAAAAAAAATAGGAACAGTACCTGGGGAAAAAAAGGCTTTCAAAAAAAAGAATGGTTTTGTGGAAGCATAATGTTAGCCTGGAAAAAAAAGAGCTTTTCATTTTTTACTGTGTCAAAAAGGCCACTGCGAGTTATATCTAAATAGGATCTTTTTTCATTCAAAGATGAAAATGTCCTTCACCTTGAACACATCTTTCATATCTGGGGATTTGAAGATCTCCACAAAGATGTATGTAAATATCTTCAGCGTCGTTTTGATCATATTACTTTTGGGAAGGAGTCACAATCTAAGCAATGTTTGCCTGCCCAGAGTTTAATCTCTCAGCATAAACAATCTCAAAGTATTTTTTTTTCTCAAAGTCAAAATGCTAATAAGATTTCTGCATTTAACTAGGACACATATTTCAGTATCAAAAATAATTAGGGACTCATAATCACACAGTTTAAATCTTAATGTAAGTTTCAATCTATGACCATTATACTTTTAGGTTTTCTACTACAGATCAGTTCAATACAGAACAGATATGCTAACAATAGTTACCACAGAGTTAATTTATCTTCCTTCAATAATAAAAGAAAAATGCTTCAGGAATCTGTAGTCTCCACAGGCCTGTGAGAATTTTTAACATGTTTTCTGCAAGTTCCTGTTGACCCCAAATATGAGCTATTAGCGAAGCCACTAACAGTCAACAGAATTTACTCTCTTGGGCCATGGTGCTTCTATAAATTTTGTATTTGACAGTAGCTGATAAAGCAGGATGCTCCCCAGCATAAGAACAACCTAGAAATACAATTTGTAAAGGAAGGAAGGAAGGGAGGGAGGGAGGGAGGGAGGAAGGAAGAAAGGAAGGAAGGAAGAAAATGATGGATGATAAGGAGGGAAGGAGGGAGGGAGGAAAGGAAAGAAGGAAGGAAGATAATGGGTAGATGGTAGAGGTAGGCAGGCAGCAGGAAGCAAGCAAGCAAACAAGCTGTACTTCATTCACATTCCAGTATAAAAGGTACAAATTATATTAAAAATATGTATTAAGTGTTAAAGACCTCCACAATTATTCACTGAAGCTGCCCTCAAAGGACAAGAAAATAAAATGATAATAATGCTTTATTATAAATAAAGAAGCAGATCCCTCTCAGGAGAAAAGACAGATTTTCTTCTTCTGCTGGCCTAGTTATTTATTCCATACAATAACAATAACAAAGCACAGCCACAGATAATCACTACCAATTAGAACTCCAATACATTGATAGTTAAATCACCCCCTGGAGCATATATTGCAAAGGCATAGCCTGGCTGTAGTTGAGTTATTTCAGCCTTGTCAATCTGAAATGTATCTGTTACCCATATCCCTAAAATAGGTTTCCATGCAGTCTCCACGTGAAAAGCTGAAGATCTGTAATAATTTAACGTACACCAAATACTGTATTTTGGAAATAGATCCTTATTGGTCTAAAATAAGAAGCTGACCACAGCAATAGTAAAGGCATTTGTCATGAGCTAACTACTGAATAGCTGCATCAAACAGTAAAGACAATTCTCCCTTAAATTTTGCTGATGTGTTGTGCTTGGAAACAATATAGAAAGAGATTCCTGCCGCTCCTGCCCCACTTGCTTTGTAACTTCCAAGTCTATCCTAACACTCTACAGTTTCCTTGTGGTCTCCCATTCATATAATAATCACTTTCAATCCTTAGTTTTTCAGGTGGTTAGATTCTGCCACCTGCTGTGTACATACCCTCGTATGTACACAAACCACGCCCTAGCTCAGGGGTGTCAAACTCCCATCATTGCTGGGTGGGAGCATGGCCAGCACATGACGCATCCAGGCCTTGACTCCTCTGCCCCAGATCTTCTACAAGCTACATTCACCCTGCTATTTATTCATTGTATAGCAACAGCACTTCACAGTGCTTTACAGCCCTCTCTAAGCAGTTTACAGAGTCAGCATGTTGCCCCCAACAATCTGGGTCCTCATTTTACCCACCGTGGAAGGATGGGATTGAAGGACTCGAACTCCTGGCAACGTGAGCAGAGTTAGCTTGCAATACTGCATTCTAACTATTGTGCAACCACGGCTCTTATACTATGCCTATACACTGCACCACCACGGCTCTCATACTATGCAGTTGTATTTAATTACAGAACAAGGAGTACTCTAACAAGCTTCTGATACAGGCTTGAGGTCTGTAGGATGCGCAGAAGAGGAGAGAATATACCATATTTGGAAGCAACATTTTACTTTGTAAAATCCCATAAAGCAAAGATTAATTTATAGCAGAGAGTTGAATCCCATTCTCCTAATAGCTGCGCTACTATCTGCACATGGAGTATGGTGGCTGATGTGAACAGTGAAAATATCAAGGGAGATTTCATCTAGAATTGTACTATAAAACGTATGTCAGAGTAAAAGAATGCCTTGCCTGTCCTTTTCATGATTGCAGCTGCTGCAGACATGATATTTGTGAAACCCTCTTGCTGTTGCTGCTGCTGCAAATCTAATGCCAAATGTGGGCACTAAAAGTCATCATCAAAATAATGGATAATTATTTGAATGTAGAGCTAGGTGCAAAACAGTATTTATAGCTAAGAAAAGGCCAGATCTTGACCATCTCGCAATGTAATACATTGACTCAAAGTAAGGGGTGCTTTTATACAATTTTTGGAAAAAATAAAAATCAATGGAAAACATTTGCATTTTCTGTTACTCCTCCAACAATGTAACAATTCTTCTTCTTCTTCTTTTTTTTGATCATTAAGGTTTTCACAGAATAGAAGAGCCCAGATGGATACAATTTTTTATGCATCAGGAATCAAAGTAGTTTATGCAAAATTAATGTGATGGTATGGCACATTTGCATTGTTCTATGCTTGGTTCTGGAGGCCAAAGATGACATCATTATCCTATTTAAGAAAAAAAAAGGGAGGGGTTAGTATAACTAGCTGACGGATGAAATTATGTGTGCCCAATTTTGGAAGTCACAAACCATATGGAGCTAGAATAGGATGTTTTTTTTTTAAAAAAAAGGTCTTCCAACTGCATACACACACACACACACACACACACATACAGCAAAGACATGCAAAGACAAAGTCACATCATCCTAAATCTCCCTTTGTGTATATGTAGTGTATGTAATATACTTTGGTATATTCGTTGCTTAAAGACTTACTGTTTAATGCATTTGGTAAGACGCATTACAATGCAATCATGCATTAAATATAGTAATTTATTAACCAACTATAGACATAACAAGGTAAGACAGAGAACATGACATGATTTGTTCATGGAATTGTGACTCTCCTTCCCCTTCCCCTCTCCTGTCACTGCTTAAGGGGACTCATCATGGATGTGATAAGCTTCGAGAATGCTGGCAATTCCATCAATATGCAGGTACTGTACAGCCCAGCATGCAATCATCAAAGAACAGCTAAGGCAGCCTTTGCCTGCCAATGCAGAGCACGGTGATTCACAGAAAAGTCAAGCTAAATCAATGAACCATCTTCAGAACGACAGTCTTGCTAGAAGCCGCGTGATATAACGACAGAACAATTCAGAAAAGCTGGGGAAGCATCAACCTGTATTTCTGTGGCTCTGAAACTATCTACAGTAGATAGCTCACCTAAGGGCAGGTTTCCAGTGGAAAATGTTGAGTTTCTAGTGGCAAAGACTGGCACTACTCCCCGAGGATAGCCTTACCTTTCAGCTGGCTTGGTTCCCCTGCACTTCACACTTAAGACAAACTAACTCAAGAAAAGTACTTAAATGCTCTTCAATAAAAGACTGTGCATTAGCTACTCATCGATCTTGACTAGAGAAATGGCATTACAAAGTGGGAGGCTAAATTCTTTCCTAACGTTGCTCTCATCAAGATCTTTCTTTTTTTTTTTTCCCCTCCAGATTTCATTGTAGTCTCTGCAAAACTATATAGAAATAGCACTTGGACTTACACACCACTTTACAGTGCTTTATAGCCCTCTCTAAGCACTTTACAGAGTTTGCAATCTGGTCCTCATTTTACCCACCTCAGAAGGATGGACGGTTGAGTCAACCTTGAGACTGGTGAGATCTGAACTGCCAAATTGCAGGTAGCCGGCAGTCAGTAGAAGTAACCTGCAGTACTGCACTCTAACCACTGTGCCACCATGGCTCATATATAACTATATCCTGTGTCCTGGCTGCTAATTTCGGATGCCTGTGTTGGTTTGGTTGATCTGGATGGCTAAGTGAGTATCATAATCTTTTGATGACAGATTTCCAAGTAAATCAGACAGGAAACGCAATCATATGGACTAACTCTACCTAATTGTAAGGCTACATTAACAGAATCTTATAAGTCTGAAAGTAAAAATCTTCCACCATCTCCTTAACAATCTGAGAAACTAGGGAAGCTACAATGTCCAACTAGTCAATGACTACTTCAGCTTCAACCACAACAATACAAGAGCACACAACAGATACAAACTCAATGTAAACCGCTTCAAACTCGATTACAGAAAGTATGACTTCAGCAACAGAGTGGCCTGGAATGCACTACCTGACTCTGTTGTTACATCCTCTAACCCCCACTTCTTTAACCTCAAACTAACCACTATTGACCTCACCCCATTTCGAAGAGGTCTGTAAGGGGTGTGCATAAGCGCACCATCGTGCCTACCGTTCCTGTCCTATTGTCCCCATTTATTTGTACCTATTTCCTGTATTCTTACTCATGTTTATACTTATATCTATTACCTTGTAAGTGATTGACAAATCAAATAAATAAATAGTGTCCCTTCTAAGTTTCTTTCTCCGCTACAGGCTATGCCTTCTCTTATCAGGACATTCCCAAGGAGCATTTACTTTTGCCCTGTCTCTCTAGGTATTTCTTACATAACTTTACATGTTTTCCTTGGTTTCAATGCATTCATCTGAAGAAAGATTTTTGATTGGCTCAAAATCAGCATGCTTCTCAGCCTAATCCTGATAAGGACTCTTGTTCAATCAAGTGTGTGGGTACCACTTCATCAAATTCCCCAGCTGAATAAAGAAAAATCAGGAAGAAAATGGGGCAGAACTGCTCTAATGCCCTCCATCAATGCAAATAAACCTTGAACAGAGATGGTATCAGAGTCTAACCTAATCCAAATTCAGATCATTAATTAGTGGGGGGGAAACATCACAAACTGGTCTCCAAACATCAATAACATCTTTATCTAATGATTGCAATGTTGTAAATAAATTACAAAATATTAATCAGCAACTAAGCACCAGAACAATTTACACTATGGAGCAGACAGACATGGTCACAATTAGTATTCTCCAGAAAAATAGAAGTAAATAGTTTAAGGGGGCTGCTTTTTTTAAATTACAATTGCATTCAAAACATATAAATGCTTTCATGAACAAGCTTTGACTATATTGATGAGAGAGAGAAAAGAAGATGCAAATGCGCAATGATTGTGATTTGATTTTAACTAGACTTGCATAAAAATAGAAATAAATTGTCCAATAGATCAATTGGTAATAGTAGCAATTAACTGTTAATAGAGGCAGAAATATAATATATGAAAAGGATGCTAATGGAAATTCTAAAAAGTTGCATTGGGGAAAAGAAAAGATATTTCCTAACCCCAATTCCTAAAGTTAAATTTTTATAAGTGCAGAAATTATTTCTAAACATAATTATCATAAAATGCATTATCAGAGTGAAAAGAGCCCATTTATGTACACCTGAAAAAATGGTTGTCAAACATTTTCAAAATGAGTAAGACACAGGTGAAGTTTCAGTGCCCTGTACAACAAAACAGATGTAAGTGAAGTGCATACAATAGTTATAAATTCTATTTTTAAAGTATATTAAGTATCCTTTCAATGGAAACTTGTACTAGGAGAAACATGTTCTTAAGGCTAAATACAACTACATACAAATACAAGTGTATATTAAGGGATACTGTGTAATTTGAAGAGATGCTGGGCTGTGCCTCTTGCATCTTGTTTAAGTTACAACAAGCAGCTTCTCCTTGCTTCTACCAATCTACCAATCACTAGCACGGGCATTTCACTTGGGGAAGGTTATAGATCAGAAAATGTGTAGATTTCTCCAGAAATCTGGAATGCATGAAAGGGCAAGGACATTGGCACACTGGTAATTCAGTGGAAAAAAAAATCAATACTCTATTATAATATTTGACTACAAAAACAACAAAAAATATGCAGACGTGTACAAATTCAAATCACTCAGCAGCCGAGAGAACTGTGTACTGAATAGGCAGAAAACATTTTTATGCCAAAAGGATAATCACATTTTACTCTCTGCTTATTAACATGGATGCACTAGTTCCATATCATTTAGAAGTAGATTTCTATAAAAACACTGTTTATGTAATGATTTTGCCTCCATTATTTAAAACCTATCTCTTGTCTCCTTTACTGATGATGGAGACAAAAGCTGCGCTAATAGAATTCCATCTAATTCCTTATCCAGCTGTAAAACAAATATTTTTTAAAAAAATCTCCATGTCCCAGGCTAGCCTGTAATTCTTTTTGGCTCACTTAGTGTCTTTCAGTCTAAACCAGGGCTGTCAAACTCACATCATCACAGCGGCATCATGTGATGTATCAGGACTTTCTTTCTCTTTGACCATGGGCATGGTCAGCGCATGACGCATCCAGCCCACAACCTGCGAGTTTGACAGCCCTGGTCTAAACTATGTGTGGCCTGTAGAACTGGCAGCAGAGTCAGACAGTGGGGAGGAACATGGGCCAGTTTTGGAGTCTGGGGAGGGCTCAGACAAGGGATCTGCATACAACACAGTGATGGGGCCAGAGCCATTTGAGAGTTATGTGCTGACTCCAGAACCTCCAGAATCTGACATCAGCAAGGCAGAGAAACAGAGGGAGCCTGTTCCCAGTGTGTGTTTGTGCAGAGCTGCCAGAAGGAAGAGCAGTTATGACGAAAGGGTGACTCAGAAGTAAGACTTGGAGATGATTGGCCCCTCCCCTAAGACATAAAGGAGGAGCAAAGGGACATGAGCCTTTGCAGGAAGCAATTTTGTTCATTCTGGTCAGTTTAAACTCTGAAGCTCCGTGTTGACTTTGTGCTCCGTTTGGCCTTCTACAGCTAATTGGCAATTTAGTCACTGACAGCATTTCAAGGGAGATAAGGTGGGTGCTTATCAGTCTTATCCCGAAAGACTGTGGCAGACTTCTATTGGACTGTTCATAAACTGTTTTGGACTCATTATGAGCTGTAAATGCATATAATTCACAGCCATTGAAATAGATAGATAGAAGATAGAATTCTTAATTGGCCAAGTGTGATTGGACACACTAGGAACTTGTCTTGGTGCAAATGCTCTCACTCAGTGTACATAAAAGATACATTCGTCATTCATCAAAAATCATAAGGTATAACACTTAATAATAGTCATAGGATACAATAAGCAATCAAATCATACTAGGAAACAGTCAATATAAATCATAAGGATACAAGCGACAAATTTACAGTCATACATAAAACAAAAGGTTTTTGGGAACAGCATGTGATTGTTACTGTCTCAGGGAGCCTTGGTCAGAACACTACGGGCTACAAGATTCCTCTTAAGAATGATCCCCCCATGTCCATGGGTTTTGCCTAGAGAGACTGCTTAGTTTTTCCTCTTCTTTATGTCCCTCTAAAATGTGCTGCTTGAACCTGCCTGTTTCCCTCAAAACAAGTCTTGTCAGTGTGAACCGGGTCACCTATTTACTGCAAGTCTTTTTTAAAAAAAAAAAATCCACACAAATTCCCTGCGGGCTGAGAGCCAAGGATGCACTGATGTCTTTTGATCTGCCAAAAAGGTTTTGTCATGCTGCTCTATTTTATGGAAAGATGTTGACTTGCATCCAGCAAGGCAACTAATATTCTGTAGCTAATTGTGTGCACTACCATGACAGAAGATCTAAAGGAAGGACACAGCTTCCTATGTCTCAGGGGGAAATGGTACAATACTTCATTTACAGCCACCCATCTGTCTCGCTATGGCATAATCACATACCATGGAAAACTCAGTGTGCCGTGTGCCCTTCAGGGATGTATATCCACCTTTTTCTTTTTTTTCACCCAAGCATCTCTGTTGCACGGACCAGGAAGTTGCCTTCCAAAGAACGTCATGCAAAACAGAAAACTTTAGCCTCTTTTGTTGTGATTAAAGAGTTATATGTGAGAAAACCCTTACTTAATAACCAGCATGTACATTTTTTTTTTTGCATTTTCTAGCTTTCACATGGTTTATTTTAACTTTCGTGTATATATTTGGAGTTATTTTCTTTTTATTTCTTAGTAAATGTTACCTTAGGACAGGAGTGTCAAACGGGATTTCTTCGAGGGCTGGATCAGCATTATAGTTCTCCTCTGTGGGCTGGGGGGGGGTAGCGGGGGGGAGACAGGACGGACGCCTCCTGCAGCACCCTGCTGGCCAAAATGGGGCACAGGGGAACCACATGTGCTGCCCCTACAATTCATTTTCAGCCTGAATGGCCTCCTGCAACACTCTCTTTGGCCAGCAGAGTGCATGGCCCCCCATGGCCCATTTTGGCCAGCAGAGGCACAGCAGGGCAGTCCTTTGATATTTCCAGGCCAGTCCCGTGGGCCAGATTTAAGCACCCCGTCGGCCGGATCTGGCCTGCAGGCCTTGAGTTTGGGATCCCTGCCTTAGGATAAGACCCAGAGCTGTAGTGGAGGGAGGGGAGGGAGTGATGAGTGAGTGAGTAAGTAAAGTTTTGAATAGGCAAAATTACTTTAAACACTGTATTAAACCCAGAAGTTATTTTTTTTTTTACTCCTATTGAAGTTAAACAATCCCCATATTATAGAGCTGGGCTGTGAAAAGTATTATAAAGGGAGGGAAGTCCTTTAAATCGGGCTATTTGGACAAAGCTATCTTCCTGAGAGAATCTTTGGAGACCGTATTTGGCTGTTTGAATGTTTCTCTTTTTGTCTGCAGATACATCCTCCTGAAAAGGCAACATTTCTGCTGGGACCATCCGTGCACTTGGGTTTTATGCATCACACATATCTGGAAAGAAGCAGAAACTGCTTTCAGTGCAGCTGCAGGCGCCTATCAAAGGCTGAAGGAAGGAAGCTTTAGCTCAGGCTAAGATGCTTTGCAAAACACCAACTTTCAAATGTTTTGAGCTATTCCGGGGAGTTCAAAATTCCACTCTCAGGAGTTTGCTGTACTGTAATAGCAATATTTATTTTTGAGCAAACATCTTGAAAACTACCATCAAGTAATCTCAAATAAAGTAACCTCAAACCATAGGACAAATAAATTGAAACTTTATTTTACAAGAGCAAATATCTATAGAAGAGTTTGATGGCAGGAGCCACAGAAAATATTCAGGTTTTTTTTTAAAGGAAAATTAGAGAAGTAGAAGTAACTATAATGCTTCATTGCCAAATCAAATCAAATCTGGGAAAGGCCTTTAGGGCACTAGATTTTTTTTTTCTAAATTCTGACTAGAGAATATTTGCAAACCTCTGAGATTTTAAAAACAGGGTAAGGAATGAACTTAAAAGTTTGTTTAGTACATTTCTCTAGAACAGGATATTTAAATGAATGAACCTGCAGTGCACATTTGAAGTGATTAATACAAATAGTGATTATATGATAGAGGGTAATTAACTTTTATTTCAACTACAGCATAATTTAGGTTATCTTGGATGAATGCAGAAGAGTTTTATTAAAGTGATAATGTTGCAACTTTATAAACTAACTTAAACTAGATTATTGACAATCATTTTATCAGATATGTATAAAGTATATATCTGGTGCAACTCTATTTTTTAACAAGATGTTATATGTTGCTGCATTAGTCTATGTGATACAAAGGAATACAGCAGATATAAAAGCTGGGACACCCTTTCAGTAGATCCAATTCCCACCCCCACGCGCCAAACAGGCGTCAAAAAATAATTGAGCTATTGGCCTCTACAGTTGCCCAGATGAAGGCAGTTCTATTAATGAATACATGATTTGACCCTTCTATCTTCTCAGTTTGTTACTGCTGTTCTGTCTGTTTTCAACTATCAAGTGCTCTTCTAAGTAGATGTCTAAACACTTGAAAAATGAAGATAATTTTCACCCAACAAAGCAGGCAAAAGCTACAAAACTTGCTCAAATTTTTAAATACTTCTGGCTAAAATCTTCAACTGTGAAAGACATTGTTTACAAAAGGAAGATTTTTGGGAGGCGGTTTAGACTTTGCCTTGGCTTCAGTTTTATGTAATTGTTGACATCAAGGCAGAATCTGAAAGGCCAAGACAAATCTCTAGTGGATCTGTCTGCAATATGGCCAGATTAGACATACTGATCTCTGCAAATAGTTTACTGGAAAGTTTAGCTTACATTGTAGTAAATGTACATCTTTGCTTATACATCAGGAAAAAAAATAGATCCAGAAAACTACAGACCAATCATCCTGACATCAATAACTGGGAAGATCCTGAACAGATCATGCCAAACAAATCATAGTGCATTCTTTGAAAAAATGACAAAATGTGAAATGCTGTGGACATAGTACACTTGGACTTCAGTAAGGCATTTGACAAAGTAGACCACAATCAACTTCTTGCTAAGATAGAAAAATGTGGGATAGGCAGCATCATAACTGGCTGACAAATTGCACTTTATGTTTAGTCCTCAATGGAATTATGTCTATATGGAGGGAACTATGCAGTGGAGAACCCTCAAGATTCTGTCTTAGACTCAGTACTCTTCAACATCTTTATAAAAGATTTAGATGAGGGGATAGAAGAGGAACTCATCAAATATGCAGATGACACCAAGATGGGGAGAATAGCCATTACATTACAAACCAGGATAAAGATTCAGGAGGATTTTGACAGACCTGAAGAGTGGGTCCTATCCAACAAAATGCAAGTCAGTGGTAAAAAAAAGTAAGATTTTATACTTAGGCAATAAAAACCAAATGCGCAGGTACTTGGCTCAACAGCAGTAACTGTGAGAGGGATCTAAGAACTCTAATGGACAATCATTTAAGTAGGAGCCAGCAGTGTGTTGTAGCTGCCAAAAAACAAACAAACAGCCAATGCAGTCCAAAGCTGCATCACCAAAGGAATAGTATCAAGATCACATGCAATATTAGTATGCTATACACTGATAAGACCATACTTAGAATACCGCATTCAGTTTTGATCACCATGATACAAACACGATATTGAGACTGGAAAGAGTGCACAAAAGAGCAACAAAGATAATTAGGGGGCTGGAAGCTAAAAGTATGATGAATGGTTGCAGGAACTGGGTACGTCTGGTCTAAAGAAGAGAAGGAATGGAGGCAACATGATAGTGATCTTCTAATATTGGAGGGGTTGTCACAAAGAAGAGGGGATCGATTTATTCTCCAAAGGATATAAGGGTAGTGTTATGTCCTGAGAACTCTAGGAGTTCTCACTCAGGTCCATTCACTAGCGTGGGCGTTCTTCCCTTCACTCATTGGTCGGCTCTCCCCAGCAGCCAGCTATAAAAGCAGGCTGCGGGGTCCAACCAGTTGCTGATTGCTGCGAGCCAGTTTCCAGGCGTGGCAAGCACGGTCAGCCCTTTATTGTTATAATAAAGTATTTGTTGCACTCATGCTCTGGTTCAGCCTCTCCTTTCCCAAACTTAACACTGGCGACGAGGATGGGATGGCTACCAGAAGCACCATGCAACCGCTGAGTCACTAGCCGCCGATCCGCAGCCAGAGAGAGCGATCGGCCGGCGATAAAGCAACGCTGATCCGCAGCCAGAGAGAGCGGTCAGCAAACAAAAAGAGCAAACAAAAAGAGCAAACGCTGATCCGCCCGACAGAGAAAGCGGCCAGCAAGCGATAAAGCGAACGCTGATCCGCAGCCAGAGAAGCGGTCAGAATCGAAAGTTAGAAGCGTCTGTGGCCGCTTGTTAGCCAGCTACAGGAAAGTGAAGCGCTGCGAGCCGCAGCCGCTCAGTATTAGGCGCGAAATTCAAGCGGCCGTCTATTTGAATTTCAAACCTAAAAGGCACAGCACAGCGCTGTAGTCAAGTCACTGACGCCCACACAGGCGCGAATTCAAACGCCGCCAACGGCTAACAGCCAAACGTGGTTAACCCAGAGAGAAAGAGAGGATTGCAAAAGCCTCTCCTGAGCTGAAATCACTTGCCTGCCACAGGCACTCAAAACATTGTCTGCTGCCCCAGAGAGATTTTTCCACAGGTTGTTCTACCGGTCCCAGCACCATGAATTCCAATCCAGCCTTCCCGGCGTTCAAACCAGATGAGGAGAAAGTGGGAATCATATAAGAACCGCTTCAATCATTATATCGATGCAATTGGCCTGGCGGATGCTGGAGAGCATCGGAAAAAATCGTATTTCCTGATCTACTGTGGGGCCACCATTTTCGATACTGCCACGGCCCTCGTGGCCCCGCGTGAGTTGAAAAATGTTCCGTGGTCTGAGTTACTTGAAATCCTCACTAACCACTATTCTCCCAGGCCCTCACAGATTGCCAGAAGATTCACCTTCCGTATGAGGAAGCAATCGGACAAGGAGACCATCAATCAGTATATGGCCGCTCTCAGAACAGCAGCACTGCATTGTGGGTTTGGAACCTACCTGGAGGACATGCTACCTCCTCTTTTTGTTTTAGGTGCAAAGCAAAGCATATTCCCAATTTGTTCTGCCTTTTTACAGTATAAATGTACTGTAGGAAGTTGCTAGAGTATTTTTAAATCAGTATTTTTCTAAGCAGGTGAATTCACTTTCAATATAAACTTAATTTTAACGAAAGATCAACAGAACTTTGACACAAGCAAAACTGGAGAAATCTTTCTCTGTAGCTATTGACATAATGGCGTCGTAAAAATATTTGGAATGCAAGGATCCTTGAGAAGAATGTCATGGGTCAGTTATGCCACTGTAAAACTTTCCTTTCTGTATCACATCATCTTTTATTCCTGATCGAAAATTTAAAATAATAGATTGATGGCACCACATTCCATTTCTTTTGTTGTTGTTGTTGTAAATTTTATTTGAGGTTTCACAAAGAGAAAAAAAATACAAATAAAACATCTTTTTTGAAAGTAGCAAAATCCGGGTTACATTTCTTTGTACAGACACAAATTCAAGTTCATTCTCATTTTTATGTTCTATGCCATATCTTATTACTATTTTACATTTTCTGCATAGCTTCTCCCCTCTTTTAATTTTCTCAATTTTATTTTAATTATCTCATCTCAATTCAAATCACTGCATTTATATTTTTTGTCTGTCCTGTTTCAATTGTCTATTATCTTTTCTCATTAAACAAAATTTCTCCTGTAGTTACTGATTGGAGTATGACGCCTTTATATCTTTTAAGTTTCTCCAATTAACTCTTATTTAGGCTTCAATATATACCCTAAAATTATAACATTCAATATAATGCATAACTTCCATTCGGATTCTGCTTGGTACATTCTTAAAATACACACTGTATTCTTAAAAAAAGAAAAAATTATAAATGTATGTAATTAAAACAACACATTCCATTCCAATTCAATTCTATCATTAATATTAATATTCATTAAAATCTTAACTTCTTTAACATTACTTTTCAATTAAATATCATATTTCTATGGGAACAATTATAAGCCTTCCATAATTAATCCCCCCCTCTTCACTTATATTTTATAAAACATTAACTAATTAAAATGTTCCTGTTCCTTCCTAATTCAATTTTCTCATTTATTTTATTTCACTTATTTTATTCACAAACATTTCACTAAATTACACTATTTTATGCCTCATTTTAATCATACATTGTTTCCAATTTTCTAAAGTTATTTCAATTACTAATATAACAATACAATCTTATGTACCTTTACAGAATCCTTTTTTCAGTTAGATTTTTACCCATTATCTCTAAATAGGTCCTGTTTCTCTATATCTTGCTCCGGTCCTTTGTAACTTCTTTTCCTTTCCTTCTTCCCTCTCTTCTTCTCTCCCCTTTTAACCCACTTCTCTCTCTACCTCTATTTCTCTCTTCTGTATTCCCCTTTTCTGTTGCTTTCCAATATTATACTTATTTTTCAAATTATTTTTCTTTTCTTTGGTTGTTTTTTTAAGTCTTAAATTCTCCATTCTCTTTCCCCACTTTCCTTTTTCTTCCCCACATAAAATTACTTGTTCATTAAAGATGGCTTCTTCTTTGTCCCAGTCTTCTTGTTTTGCAGACGTTTTTTGTTGTTTTCACTTTCTCTTCCTGGAGTTACTGTTTGGTTACAAAGTTTCAGTTAAAATGTATCTTTTAGAATTCTTGTTGAAGTTTTACTGTAGATTCTTTTTAATTCCAGGCAGTCTCCTTCCTCTTCCAGATCCTGCCCTTATTCTTTTTCTCTCCCTTCCTGCTTATGAAAAAAAAAAAAATTAGTGTCCAGAAATCTTTATTAACCCTTTGACATTTTGTTTTATTTTCAGCTTAATTGCCTATTGATGTCAAAGAGGATTTTTCTGATTTCTTATTTAAGTCTCTTAGTTGTCAGTATAGGGAAGGAGAGAGAAGAAAGAAAAAAAAACCTTTCCCTTTTTCCGTTCCTTCGCTGCTTCTGACTCTTCTTTGGGAGCGATATTATTTTTTTGTAGGTTTAAGTTCCAGGATACCTTAGTTGTTGCTTTTACAATTTAACCCGGTCAGCCAAAACTTTCACTTCTTATCTTCCTCCTGCACGTTCTTTACCGGCCGAGTTCTTCTTTGTGGTGGCCATTTCTGACCACCGCTGCAACCGCCTTCAGGAAAGGGAGTAATGGCCAGGTGAGGAGGAGAGACCACCTGTTGGCGGTCTCCCCCCTCTCCACCACCTCTACGGGGTGGCTTAGACCCAAAACCAGCCAGCTCGGGGCGCTCCAGTGGTGATCCCAGACCGAAACCGCGCACGATTGCGGATTTCTGTCTATCGACGAAGAGACTTCAAACCGGAAGCCCCCAGCACTAACATTCCATTTCTGTAGAGTTTGTGGAACTTGGCCAATTCTGAAAAATGGATTTTTATTATAGTCAGCAGTATGAAGCGAACGTGCTAAAAACTACAAACACAGGACATTTTTTCTCCTTAGCTTTTTTTTTCTTAACCTGTGAAACATTCCTTTCTTTACTTATTTGACCTAGATATGAAGCTGTAATTTTTTTTAAATAAATAAATTCTTTCCAGAATGTCTCAGGAGAAGCCTTGGTGGAAAGAAAGTAGGTACACCTACTTTTGGCCTTGAATCAGTCTCTAAGAGAATGTCAGTAACCTTTGTCTACAGATCAGTGCTGCCCACTGACCTCTGTCACTTTCAATTTTTCGAAATATAATTAATACACAAGAGAAATCACCTTCCCTTCCTCCTAATACAAGTAACAATGTTGACTTTCAGATTACAGAAAAAGGAAAAGTTCCATGGAGCTTGGAAGTTCCCATGTAAAATGAATAATATTAAACCTGCATTTCTAAAGTTATTCTGAAGGTTCAGAAATAGATGTGAGGGCCTCTTCCATTGGATTTCATTCAACAATCCTAAACATGAACAGAGTCTTCTCCAATAAATATTAAGAATGTATAAACAAAGACTTGCTTTGTTTAGCATACATGTAACACCTCTGCAATTCTGTTAAGTTTGAGCAATGAGAGGCTGAACCAGAGCATGAGTGCAACAGTACTTTATTTTACAAATAAAGGGCTGACCGTAACTTGCCAAGCCTGGAACTGGCTCGCAGCAATCAGCAGCCAGTTGGACCCCGCAGCCTGCTTTTATAGCTGGCTGCTGGGGAGAACTGACCAATGGGAATGGGGAATAACGCCCACACAAAGTGAGTGGACCTGAGTGAGAACTCCTTGAGTCCTCAGGACATAACACCCCTTCCCCCAGATGCGAACACGCATAGTCCTTGAGGTAGATGGGGGTTTGTGTTGGCGCCGGAGCGGCGCAACTCAGGAACATTGTCTGACTGTTCGGTATCAGTCTGTGACGGTTGAGCTGGCATAGTGTCGCCAACACTCTCTCTGGACTGGTCATCCTCGGAAACCACCGGGTTGGTTTCTGGAGTCAAACTCTCGTGGGTTGGATCCGGTTGATCAACTCTCTGGGCGCTGTTGTCCGAGTTTGGGCTGCCCGGAACGACCGCTGGCGCAGACTGGTCACTGGGTGCGGTGTGGCTGGGTGGCGGATGGGACGGTTCCCCTCGACTGGAGACTCTGGATTCTTGTTTGCGAGGTTGCTGAGGCGCCTTCTGAGTTGGTCTATGTGTCTCCTCCAGACGCGACCATCCTCCAGCCTGACTCTATATGATCTCGGCCCGGTGACGGCAATGACCTCGCCCGGAATCCAAAGTGGGTCCCCAGCGAAATTCCTTGCGAATATCGGCTCCTGTAACATAAAATGTCTAACCCCGAAGTGGAAGCGAGGGGAGAGTCAGGGCAGTATTGTGGGTGCAGTCTATCTAATACAGTCCTCAGGCGCCGGCCCATCAGAAGTTCCGCTGGGGACTTATTGGTGACTGCACAGGGGGTTGAGTGATGGCTCATCAGGAACCGTGAGAGTTTGTGGTGCCAGTCATCTCTGCCAAACCTAGCGAGGGCCTCTTTGGTGGTCCTGACGGCCCTTTCAGCCAACCCATTACTCGCAGGGTGAAATGGGGCTGTGAAAATGTGGCGAATGCCTAGGTTGGCTGCAAAACGGCTGAATTCTACTGATGCGAACTGTGGGCCATTATCGGAGACCAAGGAGTCGGGTAGTCCATGGGTAGCGAACAGGCGCGTTAACACGTTGGTGATTGCTAGTGTGGTGGTCGATGGATAGCTGCGCCACGTCTATCCACTTGGAATAAGCGTCCACGACCACTAGGAACATCTTTCCATGCCGGCTCTGCTCTCCCATCCCAGATTCCTGGCAGACCCAATTGACCGTCTAGACGCCACCACACGTAGCTGCGTGCCAACCAGACAACGTTCCAGAGCTGCGCCGTTCCGGGCGCCAACATAAACCTCCTGCCTACCTCAAAGACTATGCGTGTTCGCATCTGGGGGGGAAGGGGTGTTATGTCCTGAGAACTCTAGGAGTTCTCACTCAGGTCCATTCACTAGCGTGGGCGTTCTTCCCTTCACTCATTGGTTGGTTCTCCCCAGCAGCCAGCTATAAAAGCAGGCTGCGGGGTCCAACCAGTTGCTGATTGCTGCGAGCCAGTTTCCAGGCGTGGCAAGCACGGTCAGCCCTTTATTGTTATAATAAAGTATTTGTTGCACTCATGCTCTGGTTCAGCCTCTCCTTTCCCAAACTTAACAGGTAGGACAAGAAGTAACAGATTGAAAATTACCAATGAGAGATCCAACATAGAATTAAGGAGAAATTTCCCTTCAAATTCTTGTCATTATGCATGTCTATACATGGGAAAGTAAGCAGAAGGAAACCTTTTCCAGGGTCATTGGAGTCCTCAGCTGACCCGAAGACAATCTCTCACAGAATTTATTGAATACTTTTCAGTAGAGTCAGTTTTCTGTTATATATAACAAAATATATTATCTATGAAGATTCATTGATGTTCATAATAATTATCTTTAATAGTAATATTAATGTTCTCCAGTATCAAGATTTAGACCTGTTTGCCTCATCACTGACATTCATAAGATTATTTTTTGTTTCCAAATTTTGTCTTTACTCCTTTTTCAACTCTAAAGACAAAAAAAGGTCATATCTAACCTGAAGAAGCAACAAATTGTCTCTTAGGAATACAGTACGAATGTTGGGAGTGCTGATAATCTTACATTTTAAACAAGAACTCCATCTCCAGTGATATATAGCCTACAGCGATTCTTCTATTCTCTTTGTAGATATTTGATATATAAGGCATTTGTGTGTGCTGTTTCCCCTTCTCCCAAATATCATCAAATCCAGATACTCCAGGGATGTTATCCTCTTCTGTGCGATTTCCTACAATTTTTTGACACTATTTGGCTAAATTAAATGGTAAGTGTTGTGATAACTGAATATTTTTTCTCACGCTATACACAGCATAAATACAAGAGAAGCACATTAATCTCTCACTCTACCAGTGGCATTAGGATCTTCCGTTCTTCCAGGGGTGTACTAGTTTCACATCCAAAGGGGAAAGAAAACTGAGTGGATGCTACCTCCTCTTTTTTGTTTTAGGTGCAAAGCAAAGCATATTCCCAATTTGTTCTGCCTTTTTACAGTATAAATGTACTGTAGGAAGTTGCTAGAGTATTTTAAAATCAGTATTTTTCTAAGCAGGTGAATTCACTTTCAATATAAACTTAATTTTAACGAAAGATCAACAGAACTTTGACACAAGCAAAACTGGAGAAATCTTTCTCTGTAGCTATTGACATAATGGTGTCGTAAAAATATTTGGAATGCAAGGATCCTTGAGAAGAATGTCATGGGTCAGTTATGCCACTGTAAAACTTTCCTTTCTGTATCACATCATCTTTTATTCCTAATCCAAAATTTAAAATAATAGATTGATGGCACCACATTCCATTTCTTTTGTTGTTGTTGTTGTAAATTTTATTTGAGGTTTCACAAAGAGAAAAAAAATACAAATAAAACATCTTTTTTGAAAGTAGCAAAATCCCGGGTTACATTTCTTTGTACAGACACAAATTCAAGTTCATTCTCATTTTTATGTTCTATGCCATATCTTATTACTATTTTACATTTTCTGCATAGCTTCTCCCCTCTTTTAATTTTCTCAATTTTATTTTAATTATCTCATCTCAATTCAAATCGTTGTATTTATATTTTTGTCTGTCCTGTTTCAATTGTCTATTATCTTTTCTCATTAAACAAAATTTCTCCTGTAGTTACTGATTGGAGTATGACGCCTTTATATCTTTTAAGTTTATCCAATTAACTCTTATTTAGGCTTCAATATATACCCTAAAATTATAACACTCAATATAATGCATAACTTCCATTCGGATTCTACTTGGTACATTCTTAAAATACACTGTATTCTTAAAAAAAGAAAAAAATATAAATGTATGTAATTAAAACAACACATTCCATTCCAATTCAATTCTATCATTAATATCAATATTCATTAAAATATTAACTTCTTTAACATTACTTTTCAATTAAATATCATATTTCTATGGGAACAATTATAAGCCTTCCATAATTAATCCCCCCCTTCTTCACTTATATTTTATAAAACATTAACTAATTAAAATGTTCCCGTTCCTTCCTAATTCAATTTTCTCATTTATTTTATTTCACTTATTTTATTCACAAACATTTCACTAAATTACAGGAACTATTTTATGCCTCATTTTAATCATACATTGTTTCCAATTTTCTAAAGTTATTTCAATTACTAATATAACAATACAATCTTATGTACCTTTACAGAATCCTTTTTTCAGTTAGATTTTCACCCATTATCTCTAAATAGGTCCTGTTTCTCTATAACTTGTTCCAGTCCTTTGTAACTTCTTTTCCTTTCCTTCTTCCCTCTCTTCTTCTCTCCCCTTTTAACCCCCTTCTCTCTCTACCTCTATTTCTCTCTTCTGTATTCCCCTTTTCTGTTGCTTTCCAGTATTATACTTATTTTTCAAATTATTTTTTCTTTTCTTTGGTTGTTTTTTAAGTCTTAAATTCTCCATTCTCTTTCCCCCTTTCCTTTTTCTTCCCCACATAAAATTACTTGTTCATTAAAGATGGCTTCTTCTTTGTCCCAGTCTTCTTGTTTTGCAGACGTTTCTTGTTGTTTCTCATAGTTCCAAATCTCCATTTCTAAGAATTGAAAAATGAAGCCAAAGAACCCTTCCCTTCTTGTGCATCTTCTTTGTACTTTTTAAGTTCCATTTTCAATTCATCCAGAAGTGATGCCATTGTATAAATTTTAAACAACCACCTGATTAATTTTAGTCATTCAAATGTAATAACCAAGAATCCAAAGATCACCAAATAATCCAAATACACGCAAGCTGTTTCTTTTTGCTCTTTTTTTCACTTTCTCTTCCTGGGGTTACTGTTTGGTTACAAAGTTTCAGTTAAAATGTATCTTTTAGAAGTCTTGTTGAAGTTTTACTGTAGATTTTTTTTAATTCCAGGCAGTCTCCTCCCTCTTCCAGATCCTGCCCTTATTCTTTTTCTCTCCCTTCCTGCTTATGAAAAAAAAAATTAGTGTCCAGAAATCTTTATTATCCCTTTGACATTTTGTTTTATTTTCAGCTTAATTGCCTATTGATGTCAAAGAGGATTTTTATGATTTCTTATTTAAGTCTCTTAGTTGTCAGTATAGGGAAGGAGAGAGAAGAAAAAAAAACCCAAACCTTTCCCTTTTTCCTTTCCTTCGCTGCTTCCGACTCTTCTTTGGGAGTGATGTTATTTTTTTGTAGGTTTAAATTCCAGGGTACCTTAGTTGTTGCTTTTACAATTTAACCTGGTCAGCCAAAACTTTCACTTCTTATCTTCCTCCTGCACATTCTTTACCGGTCGAGTTCTTCTTTGTGGTGGCCATTTCTGACCACCGCTGCAACCGCCTTCAGGAAAGGGAGTAATGCCAGGTGAGGAGGAGGGATGCGGCTCTCCTCAACCCTGTTGGCAGTCTCCCCCCTCTCCACCACCTCTACGGGGTGGCTTAGCCCCGAAACCAACTGGCTCGGGGCGCTCCAGCGGCGAGTCCAGACCAAAACCACGCACAATTGCAGATTTCTGTCTGTCACCAAAGAGGCTTCAAACCGGAAGCCCCCAGCACTACATTCCATTTCTGTAGAGTTTGTGGAACTTGGCCAATTCTGAAAAATGGATTTTTATTATAGTCAGCAGTATGAAGCGAACGTGCTAAAAACTACAAACACAGGACAATTTTTCTCCTTAGCTTTTTTTTTCTTAACCTGTGAAACATTCCTTTCTTTACTTATTCGACCTAGATATGAAGCCGTAATTTTTTTTTAATAAATAAATTCTTTCCAGAATGTCTCAGGAGAAGCCTTGGTGGAAAGACAGAAGTTGGTACACCTACTTTTGGCCTTGAATCAGTCTCTAAGAGAATGTCAGTAACCTTTGTCTTCAGATCAGTGCTGCCCACTGACCTCTGTCACTTTCAATGTTTCGAAATATAATTAATACACAAGAGAAATCACCTTCCCTTCCTCCTAATACAAGTAACAATGTTGACTTTCAGATTACAGAAAAAGGAAACGTTCCATGGAGCTTGGAAGTTATCATGTAAAATGAATAATATTAAACCTGCATTTCTAAAGTTATTCTGAAGGTTCAGAAAGCTGAAACTTATATAGATGTGAGGGCCTCTTCCATTGGATTTCATTCAACAATCCTAAACATGAACAGAGTCTTCTCCAATAAATATTAAGAATGTATAAACAAAGACTTGCTTTGTTTAGCATACATGTAACACCTCTGCAATTCCAAAGCAGATCACATCACATAAAAAGCATGCGTTTTCTTTCCTGCTGCTCATGTAAAATGTCTGGAGAAAATGCAATCTGAAATTTTTTTTGCTATCTACAGAATTTAGATAAACAAAGCTGCATTTACTAAATGTATGACTTACTGTGAAATGTATCATATGTAAATTGGATGGAGAAAATAAAGAGGACCCAATCACCCTCAAAATATTGCAGGCATGTGGCTACTTCCAGAACACAAACCGGAAAATCACAGTAGCAATAAATGCTCCTAAAATATATTTCTAGCAACGTACACAAAATTGAGCTGTATATTCAAAAAATGCAAAATAGAGTTTCTAACATAGTATACATAGCATCTTTAGGGGTGTGTGTGTGTGTGTGTGTGTGTGTGTGTGTGTGTGTAAGAGAGAGGGGGGAATTAGCATAAACAAAATAAAAATAATGATAATCACTTTACAATGGGAGTAATTATTGATGGGAAGAAGTGATCTGCAAAGAAGGCCATTAAGCGCTACGCATTAGGAAAAGTTCACAAAGAGAAGGAATAAAGGATTCCATATATATAAACATACGAATATACAAAGTTACGAGTTTTAGCAATCGTGTGTGTATGTGTACGTGTGTGTTCATGATTGTTAAAACTCATAATCTTGTGCAGCTCACAATCATTTCAAGAGAATTTTTAGAACTTCCAGTAATGCATTAAGTAGCAATGTGCAAGTCATGCTTCGCTCTTAAATACAAGGTAGTCCTTGACTTGTGACTGCTCTCTTAGTGACTGTTTAAAGTTGCAACAGACCCCTGAAAAGGTGTCTGGTTTTGAAGTTATAGCTGCTGCCATTGTTCATCCTTACAGCCCAACGCAGGGATGCTGCAGCACCCCATCCACCTACCTCCTCCCATCTCACCTGGTCCATGCAAGGGAGCCTAAAGCAGCCACTGAGGGACTTGCAGGACTCAGTCTGCTCTTCACCCACCTCCAGGGCCAAGCAGCACCCAACTTACTTTGGTTTTTTGCAGTCAAGGGGAAGCAAGGTTTTTCTTAGTTTTCTTGCAGAGTCTGCTGGCCGCATGGCAACCTCTTGCTGTTCTTCTAGCAAGGAGGCTCTGTTTCTTAAGGAGCCTCTATTTGTGGAGCCTCCTTAGGAGAAGGTCTGTGGTAATATTTAGCTCCAGAATGGCTTCGGTATATGCATTCTTTGAGGTTTTCACAAAACCTCTGGCTCTTGCTCCATCGTTTATTGATTGTCCAGCTAAAGTGAACAGCAATGGCAATGGTACAGGTTGTCAACCAGTTGTTGCCATCTAATGCGTTGAATTCCCTTTCACTAGAGATCTTCAGAGCCTGGATTGTCATCCGTCAAGAGATCTCTAGTAAATCCTGCACTAAGCGGGCATTGAATTACATTACCTTTATGGTCTTTTAGGAATGTGTGATTCTATGATATTTATATTGGGAATATACATAGTCCTTCTCTGCTTCAAATGATTTCCTGCATTCACAGCCTCAACCAGATCCAAAGAGCAATCATAGTAGACAGCTATGCAAACTAAGCTACCTATGTTATTAATATGTATCTTGTCTATATTTTAGACAAGAAAGTACAATTTATACTAGGTGGTTAACGGATATATTTGGGGCTTACCTAAGACTACATAAGACAAGCAAGCAGGAACAGAATTTCTGATAAAGGCATTGATGTAGTCAAACCTTCAGAATGTAGTCAAACCTTCAGAATTTGTTATTTAAACAAATAAACAAAACAAAAATCCCACAAGCAACAATAGTTCAAGCAAAAGTTCTCACACTTTTCCAAGTTCATACAACTAAGAAATGCGTCATTTTTAGAGGGCTACAGATTGTCTGCTTTCCAATTTAAGGGCTTATCTATTCTAAGCTATTCTCTTTTCTTTAACTCAGATAAGATTGTAGAGCAGAGGCCCCCAAACTTGGCAACTTTAAGACTTGTGGACTTGTGAACTCCCAGCTATGCTGGATGGAGAATTCTGGGAGTTTGAAGTCCACAAGTCTTAAAGTTGCCAAGTTTGGGGACCCCTGTTGTAGAGAAATCACTAGAATACACACCAAGTTGTTTTAGGGCCACCATCAGCTCAGTCATCCCAAACACATCAGAAGACAAATAAGGATAGCATTTTATATCACAATCTCTGTTACACGCTATACAGTCTAAATGAAACTATCAGGGATTATTTTGCTCACCAAGCTTGAATTCACTTTTTTTTAAAGAAATCTTTTTGTTTTCATACCAGTGGCTTTTTGTTCATTAGAATGAAAATAGCTTCTTGGCTCTTGTGATTCCATAGAGTTCTTTGCTAATGGAAAGAGAAATGCAAGCCATTTATGGAAAATTATATCAGCCATTTTACTTGACCCAAAACCAAGTGTTGTTTGTTCAGTTCCTCTTATTTGGATCTTTCATTCTTCTATTTTTTTTTCCACAAGGGATTAAGCTCAATTGACAAGCTGACAGCTATGCAGGCTCATGAAGGAATTTGACTTTTTTGTGATAATCTAAAATATAAATCACTCGTTGTGTCACAGCATTGATTTTTACAGTCTCTCTGACCTTAGGTTCTGATCTGTAACCATCAGATACAGATTTCAATCCTGTCGTTGTAGTCACCCAGCTTTCAGCAAGTTAATTCCAAGTACTGGGCTCCACAAAATTACATTATTGATGTTTTTTAGCTGAAAGGTTCTTATTAATACAATCCAATTTTCCACCTTGTTTTGAAAGATTCAGTAGATGTATCTTGCAGAAGACATCTCCACTTACACTGAGAGGCACAATCGCTTTGAATAGAAATGCAGTTCTGTGTTATCTTGCAGTATCTTAAACTAGCAAACCATCTTGATGTTCAGGACAAATACATTTGTGCAAATGAACACTTTTTCTGACTGAACTGTCTCCAAGCTCTTGATCTGATACTGAATTTCACACTCCTCATAAAACATGTTATTCAAAGTTCTTGAAAAACATGCTCTTTACATTCAACAATCCATACTGGTGGAACCTGGCTCATACTTATGATGGTTGCAGTGTTCCAGGGTCATATGATCAACTTTTGCAACCTTTTGACAAGCAAAGTCAATGGGGAAGCTGGATTCATTTAACAACCATGTTACTAACTTAACAACTGCAGTGATTCACTTAATAACTGTGGCAAGAAAGGTCAAAAAATGGGGCAAAATTCACTTAACAAATATTTCACCTAGCAACAGAAATTTTGGGCTCAATGATGGTCATAAGTCCAGGACTACCTGTATGCAGTGAAAGCTATACCCTTGTATAAAACAGGAAATACATTTTTTCCTTTAGATGCTTATACCCAGAACAAAGATTATGATGTAAACAAGATCTGACAAGTGAGATATTTAATTAGCTCAAGTGCTGATCAACTATAATCCTTCGTGAATAACCTTCATCTGGAAGCATCATTTGTCTCACTGCACTTCACTAGCATAAAATGGACTTGTAATGGTGTACACATTTTTGTTTTTAGTTACTTCAACAGAGAACTTCAGTAAAGACAGAATATGTACATCTTTTAACCCTGTCACAAAGTATTTTTTTACAGACCTGTTAAGGAGAATGGCAAGATGTCCACGGAGGTTCTCAGTCATCCAGGTCATGGTTGTCCCAAACATGCTTTTTCAAGAGGCAACTGGACTTTCTGGTTTTTCTTTGAAGATGTTTCACTTCTCATCCAAGCAGCTTCTTCAGTTCTGATTTTTGGGGATGAGAAAGTCTTTGAAGAAAACCCAGAAAGTCCAGTGAATCACTTAACAACCATGTTACTAACAACTGCAGTGTTAGGTTAATTTAGACTGAATTTAGTCAGGTTGCCTCTCGCCCCTTTGGGACGAGAGTGGCAAGATTGAAATCTAGGCAACATCTTTTAAGATACAAAGAATGCAAATAATAATAATAATAATACTTGTACTGTTTGCAGAGAGCTCTAGGTTTTCTATGCAAAAAAACAAGTGCTTCTGTCTGAAGGCTGAATTTCAATTTTCCTGTGCTGTACCACTCTCTACCTTTCAGTTGCCCTTTTATTCATGGATAAACGTCTTGAAGAACATAAAGTAGTGCAGAAAAGAAAGAAACGCACAGAAAAGGAAACGCACTTCAGATATATGACCTCTACTGCTAGGAAAAGCACACACTTCTGAAGGGTAAAAGGACAAGAGGCAGCTAGGAAGGCAGAAGGCTAAGTGAGGTTTTCCATGGCTTCTTTGGGTAAGACTTGAAATGAATAGCAAATACAAAAACCAAGTGGCTTCCAAAGAGATTGCTATGATTGCTGGATTGCTATGAAGACTGGCCCTTAATTACCAAGTCAACTTATTCTGAAAGGGACTCACTGACTTTAAATATATGTCTCCAGCCTCTTATGAGAAAATGCCTTCTGACTCTGTAGCTGATTCTGTTGCAGGTCCATTTGATCTTAAAGCTTATTTTGGTTCAGTTTGGGGAAGGTTTTTTAGCCATCTTTGTTGAGTGCCATCTCTTTTGTCCTTTCGTTGCTTGTAGTTTGACTTATGTCTGTTTCAAGCTTTTTTAAATCTAGATTTAGGATGATGTAAATGTTGTTGATTATCCACAGATCTCAGACAGGCAGACAGTGCTTGTGACTGATACCACATTACATTGTGGTGGAAACTCATATCCTGAGCATATTCTGGTTGTATTTGCAGCCAGTATCAACTGCAATAGTCACTGGGAACCAACTCCACATGAACATTAGAGCTTTATTAACCCTAACCCTGAGATAGACTTAAGTAATTATTCAACCTTGATTGCATTTCTCCATCCCTCATACACCACTGAATCAGAGCCTTCTGAATACTATCTTGCTTCCCAGAACTTAAGAAATGTTTCGATCCTCTTTGCTTAAGTAACAGTACTTGTTTATTGATTAAGGGAATCTCTCTGTCACCATATCCTTGTTTCCAATTTATCTCCAACGTGTATTTCTATTTTAAATATCCACACTATATTCTAGCTAGCTAAAGTTATTTGTTTATATTTTATTTCATTTTTATAAGTTATTTTTGTACAAAAATATATTTTATTTCATATATTTTTACATTCTTTACAAGTTTTAATGTGCATCTGTGTGTTCTCTTTTCTGACATATGGTCAGGTGCGTAGGTGGGAAGTAAACCTTCAAGAGACTTCTTTGGGTCACCATATTCTGCTCATTGGAATGAAAACTCACTTGATCTTATGTCCAAGGCTAATAATAGCCACTGTTATTTTTAAATTCACCAATTTTGTTGGTGCATAAGCGCACCAATGTGCCTACTGTCCCTGTCCTAATGTTTCTTTTATTTTTATTTTTCTTATATGTATCCATGTATTCATAACTATGTCTTTACTTATACCTATTATCTTGCAAGCAATTGACAAAAATAAATAAATAAATAAATAAATAAACAAACAAACAAACAAATAAATAAATAAATAAAAATACTGCAATATGAATTACAGAGGAATGTCCTTCAAATATACCCTTGTCAGTGCATGTTTTATGACTAGGAGCTGGGAATTCTTATAGGTGAAAGTAGCAGGTAGGGGATTGGCAAATGGAGGAAGTATTGAAACACGTGGCAGGTGAATTCTGGGAAGGTAACAATACTACAATGGTCTGAGTAGACTTACAGTGTTATACTTGTCAGAGTATATTCATGAACTGGAATAGAGCTTGGTAACAAAGTCAGCCAATGAATAGGCACAGCAACTAAGTCAGCCAATGAGAACCATTTGGAAACTGAAACTAGAAGTAGCCTAGATATGGCTCTATATTAAGCTCTGAAGCTATGTTGACCTCTGAGTCTGTCTGTTGAAAATGAAACTGCTTCTCTCCTCTGCTGTGTTTAATGCTTGCCTGCTGGACTAAAGTGAAACTACTGAAGTTACTTGCAACATGTTTCTGTCTGAGTTTGCTCCATGTTGAAGAAATCTACAACTGGTTTGTAAAATCTACTTATTATATTTATAAAGATGTTAAATGAATCATCAGCTATCTGTGTTTATTTTTCTGGCAATGAATTAATGCTGCAAAACTCTGAATAATACTGAACATGGCTAAGATCCTAAAACAGATTGTACATTTCTTCCCTATGGGGTAAAGTTCACAAAGTGTTCAAAGGTAGAAGCTGAAGAAAGATTTGCCAAAGAGAAAAGGACCATGGGACCTAACATACAATGCAGATGGCATGGAGGCTATACTAGAAGAAAGATAGAAGAAAGAAGATCAAAGGTTTATGTTAGAGGATCATTAGCAAAACCCTGGCCAGCAGCAAATTCATCTGTCAATGAAAGACAGGAAATTGTCACTACATTCTATAAGCCTTTTTCTTGAATATGGACAGAATTAATTATGATATTAAGCAACAGAGAGGAGATGAACTTGCTAAGTACACACATATTTTGAGTACATATCATAAGCTGACTAAGTTCTTATGTTACTTTGAATTGTTATTGGTTGACAATTAAAGAGCCAAAGGTTCAATTTCTGCTTTTACATCACCCAAAGTCAAGCTTTCGGAAGGAGGAACTGTTTACAAAAGAATACAGAACATTATCAGGTAAGTAGGGCATCCTGGCTAAAAATGGTCACTGTCTCTTCATTTGTTTATTTGAAACGGGTGGCAGGAATCTGGAAAAGATGGACCTTGCCTCTTTCAATGAGATCCATCAAACCTGGGTATATACCACATCAAACAGGCATTGAACTCAATGGCTTAAGTGACCTGTCCATCTCTATGAACCTATAATTCTTAGAACTGAAGCAGCGTAAAAAGAAGAAAAGCAGCCAGGAGAAATGTTAGAAACCAAAATTGTAGGTCAGTTTATACAGTTATGAAGGAAATATAAATTACAGCCCCTTGTCTAGGATACAAATGTAATGCTTTTAAAAGTTGTTTTGAAGGAGCTGCCATGTCATTCATCTGAGCCACATTGCAGTATTGCAGGTCACAACTGGAAAGGAAAGAACAAATATTATTGGGAGATTTGCATAAAAAATATTCTAAGGCACGTCGAAACAAAAAGGGATTTCAAACGCAGTCAATGCTGCAAAGGAATAAATGCGGGTTATATAGAAAATATGCAGCTGTGACTCTGATTTGCAAGTACAACCATTTGTAAGAGATTTTTCAAACCATTCATACCAGAAATTGTACTTCCTTTTGCTTTCAACAGTTTGATAAAATGTTTTGCGTTGGCTGCTGTGTTAAGTAGGCACCCACATTTCTGTTTCTATTACCAAGCAAGGAAAACAATCTGTTCACAACTTAACTGATTACAAAGCGGGGGGAAAAAATCCCAAACAAATATTTCCATATGCACATATTCCTTCTTTCAAACACAAACATGTGTTTAATGATGATTATTTGGATGAAAGAGTCCAGTGGTGAGATTCAATTTTTTTTTACTGCTGGTTCTGTGGGCATGGCTTGGTGGGCGTGGCAGGGGAAGGATACTGTAAAATCTCCAGTCAGAGGTGGGATTTGCCAGTTCTCCAAACTACTCAAAATGTCCACTACCGGTTCTCCAGAACTGGTCACAACCTGCTGAATACCACCTTTGGAAGGTACCTTTGTTCTGTAACAATCAAGAAAAGAACCCAACTTGGGCCAAAATGGACCCTCCATGCCATGATTCAGTTTGTCTCCTCAGAAGTAAACAAAAACCAGCTGAGAACACATATGTGAGACCCGATGCAAAACAGGAATAGTCCATTATTAATGGTCCATTAATGAGCCTCAGTGGCGCAGTGGTTAGAGTACTACAACCTACTTCTGCTGCAGCCAGCTGCCTGCAATTTGGCAGATTAAATCTCACCAGGCTGAAGGTTGACTCAGCCTTCCATCCTTCCAAGGTGGGTAAAATGAGGACCCAGATTGTTGGGGGCAATATGTTGATTCTGTAAACTGCTTAAAGGGGACTGTAAAGCACTATAAAGTGGTATATAAGTCTAAGTGCTATTGCTATTATGGACTTTCAACACTTGCATTCTAACATTGCAAAGTGATGCCTTTTCAACATAGCCTTCCTCTTGTCCCTGGAGCATGAGCTCTTACAGAGTCTTAACATAGTAAGATTCATCCCACCCAAGCTGACACAACGTGTGCAAAATCTGTAATGTTACATATTCTTGGAGACAAGTCGAAGTAATCAGTTGTGGCTGTAGTCACATATGTTTGATCAGAGACTGAAGTTGCCCTAAATTTGCATGTCAGTTTTTGAGGGATAAAAGAGCGCTCATTATAGAAACTCCTCTTCCCTGATCAAATGTTGTAGTTCTATTTGTAGTGGAGGTGGTATTCAGCAGGTTCTGACCAGTTTTGGAGAACCGGTAGCAGAAATGTTGAGTAATTCGGAGAACCAGCAAATACCGGCTCTGACTGGCCCCGCCCCCATCTATTCTCTACCTCCCAAGTCCCAGCTGATTGGCTGGGTTTTCTTTTGCTGCCTGCACAGGAGAATGGAGCTGGAAAGCAGGTTAGTGGGGTGGGGAGGGAATGGAGATTTTACAGTATCCTTCCCCTGCCATGCCCACCAAGCCACGCCATGCTCAACAAGCCACGGCCACAGAACTGGTAGTAAAAAAATTTGAAACCACTGATTTCAACCACTTGAAATTGAGATAAATCTCAAGTGTTAAACAGAAAATTTTCAGAAGGACTATTGTGCAGAAGGATCGTTGGTAATAGGGACATGGGGTCACAGCACAAGAACAAGGAGTAAAAACAAAGAATAAGAATATATAAGAATAAGGAAGTTTTAGAGTGTTTCTATCCACAGAAACCATAATTTCTGTTCATAGAGAGGTTGACTCAGCAATCCATGTATTGTTACACTGCCCTTGAAGCACCCATGGCATCTGACACTCATAAACCCAAATATCAGAAATTGTAGTAATCTTTCTGATCAAGAAATTACTATATTTCTTCTGAAAGACCTGACTTGTGCAACCATCACAAAGGTTGCTAAATTTCTTGCAATAACTACTCCTTTCAGAAACTGGGTAATATCCTTGTCTTCTTATTGTTTCAAGCTTATTTGTTTAGCAATATTTTAATTACTGCACTTGAGTTTTATAGATCTGGAACTGTAAATGCATTTATAGAATTAAATTGCATGATGTCAATTTGGAGGAAATCAGAAAAAAAAATTGGGGGCCAGTTTTTTCTGATCGGAACATTCCCATTTTAAAAAAAAATCATCCAGAATGGCTTTTTTTATGTGTCCCACCATTGAATGATATACAGGAATACTTAACAAATTATAGGAAGAGATTCTGCTTAGGGAATGTTCAGGTAAAAAGAGAAAGATCCCACAGCGGCATAATGGGAAGTGATAGAAAATCAGAAAGGATCCTCCCTAACTTAAGGATTGGATTAACAGAGTTGGAAGGGACCTTGTCGATCATCTAGTCCAACCCCCCACTCAAACAGGAGACCCTGCACCATTTCTGATAGATGACAGTCCAATCTCTTCTTGAAAGCCTCCAGTGACGAAGCTCCCACAACTTCTGAAGGCAACTTCTGTTTCATTGGTTGATTGTTCTTGCTGTCAGAAAATTTCTCCTTATTTCTAGGTTGAATCTCTCCTGGATCAGTTTCCATCCATTATTCCTTGTCTGGCCTTTGGGTGCCTGAGAAAATAGCTGGACTCCTTTCTCTCTGTGGTAGCCTCTCAAATATTGGAAGACTGCTCTCATGTCTTCCCTGGTCCTTCTCTTCACTAGATTAGCCGTGCCCAGTTCCTGCAACCATTCTTCATATGCTTTAGTCTCCAGTCCCCTAATCTTATCAGGCTATAAACAGTAATAGTGGAAGATTTGTATTCCCAGAGTTGCAAGATTCTGTTAATGTAGCCTTATAATAAAATAGAATTAGCTCTTCTGCTTGTGTTTCCTGTCTAGTCTACCCGGGAAGGCTGACGTTCCAACATTAGACATGCATTTTATTGAGTTTAAAACTGACCCTATTATGCAAGTCAGTGGGAGTTTTCTCTATACAGAAGCTCTCTCCGCATCCATCCTTATTCAGTTTAGGTATGAGACCAAAGCTTTCATTGAATAACAAGGTGAGGGGTTTTTTTGCTACCCTGCAGCCTTCTATAATCTATGAATCCATTAAAAAAAATCCTAGGCTTTTTAAAAAGATGTTCTAAATATATATTATATTTCAGACCAGTGGTCACCAACCAATGGGCTGGGGACCACTGGTGATCCATGAGAAAATTTTGGTAGTCCACAGAGAATATCACCCCCAAAGCAATTAATCCAGGCTGTGCAGGAACACAAGGTTGTGCCGGCCGCCCACGTGGCCCAATGGAACACAAGGCTTGCATCACTTGCATTGTGAACAACACAAGGTAGTGAGGGGAGGAGGGGGTAAAGGGCAGAGGGGAGGAACTTGCTGCAGTCGCCCCATGTGCCTTGCCTGGCCACCGGGCTGCTTCTTTCCACTTTGTTCTGCTTTTAGCTGCACCCAAGGAAAGCAGCAAAAGCCTTTCTTTCTCTCCCCCAAACTCCACCAGAAATGAATCTTTGGGGCCCTGCAAGGCATCCTGCTCCAAGAGGCTGCGCTGGTGCAACAAGTCTCACAAAGACTCATTTCTGGCAGAATTTGGGGGAGAGAAAGAAAGATTTCTGCTGCTCCTGCTGCTTTCCTTGCATGAAGCCAACAGTGTCTGTCTCTGTCTCTGTCTCTCCCCCGAGAAGATCGATCGGTAGGAAAATGGGGTGGGGAAATTTGCTGCAGACTTTTGGGGGGATTTTCCCAGGGTCTCTGGTCCGCGGGATTTAAAATTGGTGGTCCCTGAGGTCCAAAAAGTTGGCGACTCCTGTTTCAGACTGTATGTTATTCCACTTCAACTGCAAAGCAGAGTATAAGTGTTTTACCCAAATTTGCCTCATTCAAAAATATTACCTGATACAACTGTCACTAATAGGGAGAATTTCAACAATCAAGATGAATATATTACCCAGAATTTTATATTTGTTTCAAACAATTCCAATTAGGCTTGGAAAAGATTTCTTTGAAGATTTAAATAAAATTGTGTTGAAATATATATGAGAAGGTAAGAAAGAGAGAATAACATTAAAACTTTTGCAAGATGCTAGAATTAGAGGAGGATTTGGTTTGCCTAATTGGGAGTTGTATTATCAAACTACAAATCTGATGTGGGTTAAGGAATGGATAACACTAAGAAATACTAGAGGGTTGGCATTAGAAAGACATGATTTGTTGTTGGGGTGGCATGATTTTTTATGGTATAAAGGAACTAAAACACAGGGGTATTTTAGAAGACATTATATACGGGAGTCTCTGTGGTTAAACTGGGAGAAGATTAAAAGACAATGTTATTTGAAAATTCCAGTCTGGCTATTGACTATTGAAGCATTTTCTTTTCCTATAATATACAAAAAGGAACAAACAGTTAGATATGGTGAAATATTGAATGAAAAGGGTGAACTCAAATCTATACAAAAACTAGAGGAACAAGGTATAAAGATGAATTGGTTTTCATATGCGCAAATACATTCAAGGTATGATAAAGATTCTAAAATAGAAGGTTTCTATGATAAATTGACTGATTTAGATAAGATTTTGACAGGTACTGATGAAAAGGTGATTAAAAAATTATATGGATATTTATTAGAAACTAAATTAGAAGAAGAACAAGTTAAAGAAACTATGATTGCTTGGGGGAAGAATTTTGGATATGGAATTGATTTAGAGAAATGGCAAAAATTGTGGTCTCAAAATTATAAAATGACAATGTCAACAGCATATAAAGAAAATTTGTATAGTATGTTTTACAGGTGGCATTTCCCCCTGAAAGAATAGCAAGAATAAATCCAAAAAATGTTGGAAATGTCATCAGACACCTGGCTCATATTACCATATGTTGGTGGACTTGTGCGGATGCTAAAAGATACTGGACCAAAATCCACATGTGTTTGGAAAAAATGACAAAACAACATATAGACTTAAAACCAGAGATATTTTTATTGGGAATTTTACCTGAAATATATAAGTAAAGACTTGAAATAAATGATTGTAAATGTATTAACAGTGGCTAGGATTGTATTTGCTAAAAATTGGAAAAATGAGAAAACACCATCACAGGAGGAAATCATTAAGAAAATTTTGAAATGTGCTGAAATGAGTAGATTGACATTTGAAATTAGAGAACAAGAGGATAAACAATTTTATAAACTTTGGGATCTATTCTATCAATGGTTGGACAATAAAATACAGAAATGAAATATGTAGACTTTTAGAAAATAATAAATATATAAAGATGTACTTCTTTCTTATTATATCTACAAAATGATTTTAGGAAAGATTTGGGATGATAATATGTACTGTTATAAAACAAACTAAGTAAATTATGATTATCTTGTAAAACATGAATGAATAAAAGCATAGTCAAATGATTGATTAATAATGATATTAAGGTATTTAATTTTTGATTGAAAATACGAGATTATATACAATGTAATTGTAATTGAAGACTACAAAATGCAAGCACAAAACAATTTGTAAACCAACCGGCACACTGTATGTACATATATGGAAGATGACTTGATGCTTTTATGTTTTGTTTGTTTATGTCTGTTTTAAAAACCAATAAAAAAATTTTTAAAAAATATTACCTGATATAGACTGTTCAAAAGTGGGTACACAGACACACAGACACTCACACACACATCCATACTCACACTTTTAGAACATTCAGATCTAAAAACAGGCATTTGCTGTGTGAAAGATACTCTACAAAACATAACAAAAATGACACTGACAGTTTGCAGTGAATAAGGAACAGTTTATATTTAGTCCATTTGTCTAATGGTTGGGTTTCAACTTCACATGAAGCTGATGGAAAGAAAAATATAACAGGAAACAGAGAAGACAGAAATTCAGTCTTCAGTTCAATAAAATTGTATGTATTCTTTACACCCTGAAAAAGACAGATTCAATACTCAAAAATTCATTTTAACCAGGGTCTCTCATCCAACTTTTCAAAGCCAAAATACAGTTTCTTAACCTTTAAGGTAAATAAAAGTTAAAGGAAAAGAAAAACTGTTATTGAAATAACAGGCCACCCAAATAACAGATTTTTTAAAAATCTCAGTACCATTAGTAGACCCAAACAGGATATATCTGGGGCACCTCTTGTTCCTTACTCATGAAGTGAAACTTGAAATATTAAATGTTGGCAGGATGGCTCCCTGATACTTTGCCACTCTGGAGTCTAAATATAACGGTATAGAAATTTTGTAGTTCTCTATCACTGAAATACCTGATTAAAAAAAAAATGGTATTTACATGCACACCTATCATCTAACATCTACATCTAACACTTAAATGATAATATGTTTTCAGTTCAATTATACTATACTCCCCAGTTTATAGAGATTGGGAAGCTAGAATGTTCAGCAATATAATCCAATTTCCCTTAATTATGTTCACTATGGAAACGGATAAGTAAACTGAACATTAGCAAAATCCACAGCTTCAATAAGGAATCTATATTAGCTTTGAATAGCAATGATTTCAGCCTTCTTTATTTGTTTGTACACTTGTTCAAGTCCAAACAACTTTGAACGGTTTGTACACTTTTAAAAAGAGGGCAGAAAGAATTACACCACTGTTGGGTATATGGATACACCAACTAGGTTTGGGTGACTAAATATATAAACCTAGGTTTAAGTGTTTGTAGCTTTAAGCACCAAACTGCAATGTAATTTGATAATTAAGGGTGCGGTTGCAAGCTGCAATAAAAGGCAGTAAGAGAAACGTAACACTTCCTGGTTACTGCTTGCTGGTCTGCCTTCCTGGTCTGGCTCTTCTCCCTGCTCTCTGCTGCCTGCAGTTTACTCCTGTATGAGACGTCTGCTTCTTGGCTACTGTGCTGGATACCGTTTCTACTGAACAAAAGGACTGTTTACTTGGTGAGCTGATATCCTGTGCATACTCAGCGTTGTCTTCGAGAGAAAGGTATCGGAAGGAGAAGATAAAGACATTGTACTGATTAGTTAATGGACTAGGTTACTGGATGGATATATTGGAAAATGACATATGGACTGAATGACACTGCTTAAACTTTAAATGAATTAAATAACTATTTAAAACTACAAACAGTATTTTTGTCTCCAGTGTGTGTATACTATTGGGCCCAGCCTCTCTCTCATTTGGCTGCCTGGCTTGACTGCTGCTGTGCACTCTGCTTTGGGGGTTTGTCCCCAAACACTAACAACCACAGCATGAAGCACAGTCCAGTATCTATCAAGAAAGAGCTCATATGCATCCAGAAAACTCTCTAGAATAAACAAACCATCTTAGACAGACTCAATCAGTATCCTGCCCCAAGTCCTGGGAGTACATGCAGAGACTTTCTCATCATTATCAAGGTAGAAATCATATGCATCTCTGGGAAGGATACTGTTCCAAAGGGCAGGCATAATAACAAAGAAGAGATATCTCCTAGATACTTATTAGTGACACTATTTAAGCAAAAGTGCCTAAGGTACACCACCTTTGCCCCGTCTCCCTGGAAAGGCAGAAATTATTGGAGACGGATAGTGCTTCAAATAACTAGATTCTCTGCCATGATGGGTTCTATAGCTAGTAAGCAGCACAAATGCATTGAGGAGAGCAGAGATGGGGGCTTGTTAAATGAGGCAGTTCACTTAATGTCCTCCTGACTTTTGAAAGGGTTTCATTATGGTCGTAACTTGACAATTACCTGTATTCCATTTTTGAGATGCTAGAGCATAAATGAGCATGCAAACTACCTCACATTCCAGGAATGTGTGCACCTGACACACTAGATCAAATTCTGCAAAGCCTCATAGTCACAGCTATCCGCCTGTTCTCTAAGTAGGAGCCATGAGTAGAAAAGATCTCCCAAATTGTGCTTGAAAGTCAAAGGGGAAAGTACTACTCCATACCAGACTAAAAATGAAAAGCACCCAGAGTTGGCGGCCCAAAATCCCACAGCTACTCCATTGAGTCTGAATTTGTTCCTAAATGAAATAGGCCCAGAGAATGCGTTTTCTTCAGGATCGTGTGGAATAGTTGCCTGATGAGCTTCTCAATAAGATTTGTCCTGATACTCTTTGAAGTACTTTCTGCACATGTAGGATAAAGTCTATTTCACAACCTTCTCCGTTTATATTTCAGCCCTGCCTCAGTTATCTTTATCGTTCGTGGGGGAAGAGCACACAACACATTTCCAAATAGAGCACTGAACTGCCACCACCCACACTTACTATTTTCGAAGGATACCTTAGAACAGCAGCCGATGTGTAGCTCAGTTTGTGTCCAGGTGCTTGCCTGGATTGTGGTAAAGAGATTTGTTTGTTTGTTAGTGCAGACCCTCCCTAATACCTCCAGCCCAAACACGCCCCAGCCAGCTACCCAAGTAAAACCTAGCTTCCTAATAAATAATTATCGGCCATTCACAAAAAACCAAGCTGCCCTAAGAAACCGCAATGCACAAAACACAATGTTGCCAACTAATCAAGAACACAGCCACTAGAAGACCAATAAAAGCAGACCTAGACTCCCAGCCAATCAGGATGAGGAAAAAAACCATTCAAATAAAGCAGAAAGCCGACACCAAATTCAAACAAAAAATGGCTGCTAGGCCTGACACACAAGATTAAAAAGAACCCAATACACAAGCCTGAGGACGGCAGATGAGATTCTGCCGAAACGTCGCTATAATAAAAGCACAAATATTAAGACGTGGGAAAATACCTGAAGAAACCTAAATACCATACATATACATATATATACACACACACACACACACACACACACACATAAATTACAAGCACTGAATTCATTCTTGAATTTTCCTACTTCTAGGTGCCTTTCCTAACCCAGAAACTTCTACATTTTGGGGACTTCAACTCCCAGAACTCCCAGCCAACACAGATAACAAACACGCTGTCTGAAAAAATTATGTGAAACACAGCCACAACAAAAACTGGAAAGAGCCATACTGAAAAAAGCAGCTCTGAGATTTCTGGTGGCCACAAGAGTCAATAGTATGGATGGCATTTTTTATCCAACTTTTTGTCCAGCAGCAGAAAACAAAAGCATTGTTTGGGGGTTTTTTTTCTGTTCTATTTCTATTGCAACTGTCAGAATGTTTAAGGAAAAGAAATCTCAAACTGTCAAATTTTTAAAAAATGTATATTCAGGATCCACATCATAAGATACTAAGACAGTTTCACATCTGATTTGTCAATGCAGTTATATCTCCAAAACTTTATAATTGGTAATGGCACTAAAAGGAACAGACTCACAAAGGGATAGGACGTTGCATTGTACATAAAGACACCATGTGTGTGTCCACAAAGAAAGTCACAATCTGGGCGGCAGAAATCCTGTTAGCAAGGTTTTCGTCCAGATAATAAGAAAAATAAAAGTGTTGTAATTATGACTTTTAATTTTAGATTTGCTGGACAGTTAAAAGATATTAATGAACCCTTTCTGTGCCAAACTTTCAAAAGCAACGTGAAAGTGACATAAGCAGACTTCATCTACCTTGTCTTCTGCTAGAAATCTAATTTTGCCAACCGACAGAAGCTGAACAAATTCCTGTCTTCTGTTGCTGTCTATTTCCATTTGTCAGAATGTAGAAGAAAAAACGTGGGAATTTGCTACCCTGGATCTCCAACAGTGAGGACGAAGAATGAAAGATGACTAGAACTTCTGATAAAGAGACATGTTAATTGTCATTCTATAATAGGAGATGATGAGGAATACAAAAGAATCAGAGAGTGTATTGCTTTCGGAAGAGCAGATATATATAAAGTCAAACAAGGTATTTTAGATTCAAAAGCCTAAAATCCTGGAGATGAAGAGTGTTCCTGAGAAAATAACAATCCTACAAAAAGAGATACTGAGACACAATTGCAAAGAAGGATGGGAACATATGAAACAATGTGAATGCATACAATACCGAAAAGAAAAAGGAGTATCCATAGGAAATGGAAGGAGAAAATCAGAGGAGGAGGAGGAAGAGGAGGAGGAGGAAAGGCAGTCACCATAAACGGTACAGATTATTGCAGCACACAGTGAGCTGAGGCTTCTAAGAAATTCCTCTCAAACAGAAGCATGCTTTATGTTAGAAACAAAAATGAAAATGGAGAGGTGGTAGGTTAGTTGTGAAGAGAAAGAGACAAATTGATAATGGAGGATGAGACAAAGACAGACAACTCATACTTGACATCAATCTTCTTTCAGAAAAGAACAGAATCCTAGGTGGCCACTAATTGCCTCTAATGGAAGACAAGAGTTACAGCTCAGGATTGTCCAGGAGAGGCTAGAACCACCCCTTAAGCTGAATTTAAGTCTTCAGGTACAGATGGATTGTATCCTAGAGTCCTGAAAGAACTAGCAGAAGAAATGCTTGTATAATCTCTGGGAAATCCTGGAGAAGTCCCAGAAGGCTTGAAGAACAGCAAATGTCAGGCAGAAAAGGGAAGTAGGACCACCATGGTGGAAGAAAATAGGAAATTGTGTCCTCTAAGGAGCTGGGTTCCTGAGAAGAGTTTAGGCTGAGGAGGGATATCAAATAGAGCAGATTTTTTCCCCTCTTGGGCAGAACCAGAAACAATAAATTGAAAATAGATGGAAATAATTCATCTCAAGATATTAGGAAGCGTTTCTGATTACAAGAGTGAACTATTTCATGAAAGTCCTTTATTTCCCATCATTGGAAGCCTTCAATTATGGTATTAGTAAATACTAACCCTGGAATTTTAGAAGTAGAAGGAAAGATCTTGGTGAAGTGTCTAGCATCTTGGTGAAGTATCTAATATCTAGCATGAATGCTAGATACCAGATGCCTCAGCTATCCATTCTGTCACTTAAATTGGGTGGCAAGAAAATGTACTATTATTAGCTGATGCATCAGAAAGAAAACCTTCTCTGCCTTATGATTTGCTAAGCATACAGTCTAGTAAGTATATCATTGTTAGGAAGAACTTTGCTCTCAAAACTTCCGGTTTTCTCCTTTTTAATTTGGAAAATGTCAGCACTATCTTTGATTTCTTCCTTCACCTTGTGATCCCTGTTCGAGGGACAAAATGTTGCCTCTCATGATGTCTCCAACAAAATGGAAATTGATCGTAGCAAAGACAGAATTTCAGCTTTAGTCAAAAAAAAAAAAAAAACATTGCTGTATAGGCAAACAGAGAGTCTGAGCTTCAATTCAAGGTTAGTAATATCTATTTCTTCCCCTAATCAGAACAAGTCATTTTTGCCTGGGGACACAAAGTCTGAAAACTTCTAATTTCCAGCCCCAATGCTTTTTACTCAGTAGGCAGGTTTGCTTTGGGTTTTTTTTTTTTAAAGAAAACCTTAAAAATAATAAAAATCCAAACTCTTTACATCTTGCTCTTCAGCCTAAAGACAGAGGCATTATTTTCTTGGACAAATTCATCAAAACGGATAGGTTTTGTACTAAGAAATGTTGTACATAGCTCCTCAATTTGAGGCAGCACTGTTTAGTGATACACAGAGATAATATAAAACATAATGCAATTTATCGCTTCGTTTCGCATGGAATCGCATGGCAACACTAGCTCAATGGTAGCAAAAATTAGAAGAACAGCAAATAGGAAGTGTGGTTTTAGTTGAGGGATGGATGTGAATTTTCCTTACCTGGATATATATATAAAAAATGTCTTTAATTTATATAAGTGAATTTGAGATTTTTTAAAAATTGTACACATTTACTGATTATTAATTATATCATCATTTGAAAAGTTGGTTTCTATGAATCAGTTTTTGCAGACTGCAGTTTGACTTCCCTAGCATTTTAATAAAGTATACATCTTATGTACAAACAAGTTTTTAATTTAAAACATTCACACCATTGGCAGAAAGCTACTGATGGCTTGTCATACAAGTAATTTGCTGAGTTCGACAGTAAGAAAATACGTTCCATGTGGAATTTGTGTCACTGCAAATTCAAATTTCACTTGTAATTCTAGCAGCCTACAATTTTTTCTCCTTGATTAAAATATCGCCATATGCTGTGCTCATGCTACATTTTTCTGTAAGCCCTGCAACGAGCCATGTGGTAAAGATATGCAGTGCTATAGTTTGAAATCACAAGGATACCAGAAGAACTTATTCAGGAAAAAATACAAGACGTCATAAATTATGCAAAAATAATTCTGGTAATGTATACCTCTTGGGAGTTATAGTTTGGATCCATTCCTTTTATGTCTTCATCTTTGTGTTAATTGATGGCCTTTAAGCCAAATGTTATTTTATCTGTATATACAAGGAAATATGGATATCAATTTGTATCTATTTTTGGCTATTGCTAAGGCATCTTTATATAAATTGTGATTCTTGAAACTTGTTCATATTCATAGATTTGGATAGACCATCTTTATAACAGGCTGTTTTATCCATTCAAGATTGTGAGGCCAGTGAAATTTCAACTATGATTTGGAAACAAGAATAGATGAAGGTCATCCACTTAAATTGAATTCTACCTTAGTCCCTTACTTCCATAGAATCTGAACATGTATATCTGTGTGCCTCTCTTTCAATCTATTTATTTGGTCCTTGCATAGGAAAAAAATGTAACATCATACACAATTTATCACTCAAACAGGCTGATTTTTCAGCACAAGGTCATCAAGGGATGAGTAACTTATGTATGACAAACAGGTATGGAACATCTCCAGATCTCTCCAATTGCAACTTAAATTTAATAAATCAAGAAAACAAATCTGCAACAATGGGACCTATGAAAAAGATTTCCTCAGGCAAGAATCGTCACCACTAGTGCTTAATACAGTAAAAATGCATTTATACATCTTCCCATTAATGATTTTATTTTTTCTCTCCCTTCTCCAACTTTGAAGTTTAGGATAAAAGCAGAGCATACATTTTTGGGGGGTGGGGGGAATCAAGGTTAAAAATCCTTCAGGGTATCTTCCCTAAATTATATATATTTTAATGTACAGTTATAATTTTAGCATGTAAAGATAAGCAACATGTGTGGAAAGATTTGGAACATCTTACCTTCTAAGGTAAGATCTGCCACCCAGCCTTCTATCCTCCCGCAAGAGCTGAAACCAGGCTCTGCCAATTGGCCTGCGGGCCAAATAGGAAGTTCCATGCTGGGGTGGCTGTTGGATTGATGGCAGACTCCACCTCCTTCCCTTGCTCTCTGCTCTCTACCCATTCATCTTTTTATCATATTGATGTACTTATTCTCATTTTGTTCTTTTGTCATTGTTCACCATATTGTTCTGTTATTTTACTTCTGTTTATACAACTTTTTATTTTTATTGTAAACCACCTGGAGTAGTCCCACAATGAAATAGGTGGCTACTAAATTTAACAAACAAACAAACAAACAAGGCTTCCTTTAGGTCAGGGCTCTCTAACTCACAGCCCACTGGCCAGATGCCTCACGCACTGTCCATGCCCATGCCTGGTTTAGCGAATGGGGAAAAAGTCACGATAGGTCACGTGACACTACTGTGACGACACGAGTTTGACACCCCTGCTTTAGGTCAAGTTTGACTCATGAATACATTCAGACTATGTTCTTAGCAGCATCACGAAGTGGTCAATCACTGCTTGCTTCAAGTGCTGTTTTTCCATTTTCCAGTGTGGCTAAGAGCTTGGTATTCACTGGAGGTCTTTATCCAAACTCTACATAAGCCTTATCCAGACAACTTACTCCTGAAACTAAATTCCTACAGGGTGTCAGTTCAGTGGTGGGATTCAAATTTTTTTACTACCGGTTTGGTGGGCATGGCTTGGTGGATGTGGCAGGGGAAGGATACTGTAAAATCTCCAGTCAGAGGTGGTATTTGCTGGTTCTCTGAACTACTCAAAATTTCCGCTACCAGTTCTCTAGAATGGGTCAGAACCTGTTGAATACCACCGCTGCCTCAGTTACAGAATCAGGTCAAGATACAACCCCCTCCTTCTCAAGTTGGCAACCTATGGGCTTAAAAGCTGTTTCTCGTTTCCATAGCTTTTATTTTTTTAAAAAAAAAAAAACCTTACAATGAAATAGAGAATTTTATTTGGGTTTAATTCTCTCTTATGAAAAAAGGACACTAAATAAACTGTGGAAGAAAAGAAAATTCAACACAGCTCAACAAGCAGCTTAAGAAGACAAAGTAAAATCTATTCAAACAACTATTTATGAATAGCTTTCACAATGTATAGACTGAAGACTTACTGATCCTTGAGCAAGATTAGTGATTTATCTTGACAAATGTTACCGATCCTTGAACAAGAAAGGACAAATCCTCTGCTAAAACCTAGAATCCCCTTCAAAAAGCGGTAGTCCAAAGTCAGTTTAAATATCCAACCTATTGAAGAAGAGAATAATCTAGTCTTTTAAATTATTTTATAAATGGAAGGAGTCCTTTCCCACCACCCACCACCCCCAATTTTAGTAGCATGCCTATGTAGAAGTTAGAATATTGGAGGGCAATTATAAGATGGTATATTTAAATGAAGAAAATTCCTTCAACATTTATTCTGCTATGCCCCTTGAACAAATGCTCTCAGATAAATTTGAACAATCCTGTTATTATATTTATTTTCCAGCAGTTTTTTTCCCCTTAAAAAACAACAACAGTGTAGTGTACACACTGTATACTCTTCAGTTCTCTTCTTCAGTATCACCCCATTCCCAATTTGAGGAAACCACAATGTTGCAACATCAGTTGGGTAGCAAAGACTGGTACCATAATTTAAGTTCCATTGTTGAGTGGGGGACACTGAAGCTGGATTTCTCCAGTTTGAGTCCAACACTCTACCCACACCACCACCAAAGTATGTAGAAACAATATGAATGATTGCTGAAGAGAAGTTAATTCAGCAAATCCACTCAGTTTGTCCTTCTCAAACTTCAGTGTGACTCAGGACCAAGTTTTAAAATCCCTATTCTTTTTCAAACGTTTCAGCGTACCAGTAAAAAATGATAAACAAATCAAATGGATAAATTAGGTAAAGGTACACCAAACTGCCGACAAATAGAATTCAGAAAATTTCACTACATTATTTTCACATATCCAGAGAGCAAACAAGTCAACACTTTTGGGAGAATGAGATGTAGGAGAATCAAAGCATCTTGTTTTTGTTGCTGTTTTTTAACTTGAGTCTGCTGCTTATGATCTGCCACTAAACATTCATCTATAATCTGGACACTTGATTTAACAGATTTAAAAGATAATCAGAGTTGGAAGGGACCTTGTAGGTCATCTAGTCCAACCCCCCCACCCAAGTGGGAGACCCTACACCATTTCTGACAAATGGCAGTCCAATCTCCTCTTGAAAGTCTCAAGTGATGACGCTCCCACAACTTCCGAGGGCAAGCTGTTCCATTGGTTGATTGTTCTCACTGTCAGAAAGTTTCTTCTTATTTCCAGGTTAAATCTCTCCTTGTTCAGTTTCAATCCATTATTCCTTGTCTGGCCTAGAGGTGCTTTAGAAAATAGCTTGACCCCTTCCTCCCTGTGGCAGCCCCTCAAGTATTGGAAGACCCCTGTCATGTCTCCCCTGGTCCTTCTCTTTACTAGACTAGCCAAGCCCAGTTCCTGCAACCATTCATTGTATGTTTTAGCCTCCAGTCCCCTAACCATCCTGGTTGCTCTTCTCTGTACTTTTTCTAGAGTCTCAACATTTTTATAATGTGGTGAACAAAACTGGATGCAGTATTCTAGGTGTGGTCTTACTAAGGCTTTATAGAGTGGTATTAGTACTTCCCTTGATCTTGATTGTATCCCTCTGTTTATACAACTTAGGATTGCATTAGCTGAGGGATACAATCAAGATCAAGGGAAGTACTAATACCACTATATAAAGCCTTAGTATTACAGACACACTGCCCATTGCATAGTGGACTCCTGATGTCATAGGGTAACAATGATAGCAGGAGTGTCAAACTCAAGGCCCAGAGGATGGATTCAGCCCACGGGGTGCTTAGATCTAGCCCTCAGGGCCACCCTGGAAATGGTGAAGGAGTGGCCCATGGTGCCTCCGCCAAAGAAAACATGCTGCCGAGCTCTGTTTTTGGCTGTGATGGCCTCCTACAACCCTGTGTCAGCAAAAACAGAGCTCAGGAGGGCCACACACTGCCACCCTGAGCTCTGTTTTTGCTGGCAGAGGGTTGCAGGAGGCCATCACAGCCAAAAACGGAGCTCGGGAGCCTGTTTTCACTGGCAGAGCACTCAAGCCACCACTGGCGCTGACACGAATCTCATCGAACTGGCCACGCCTACCCCAGCCATGCCCATCACGACTGGGGAAACTTAGAAAAGGGAAACCTAACCAAAATTAAAAAGAATGATAAAGTTACAAGATTTAGAGATAAGGGTTAGGAATTGTATAAGGTGGATTCCACATGGGAATATATATTGGCACTTAATTTAAAATTGCTAGAAATTATTCTAGGATTATATAACTATATATATATAACTGTGTATGAATTATGCTGTTATGAAGATTAAAATAGGGAAATGGAAATGTATTAAAATATAGAGATAAATTTTGGATAAGTGGTAAGGAAGAAAAAATATGATGATTAATGATTATAAGAAAAGTGAAATGTATTAAAACATAAATTTTGGCAAAGTAGAAAAGGAAAAAATATGATTATTAATGATTAAAAGAAAAGTAAAGATGAAATTAGATATATTAAGAAGTCATTTTAGCAATTTCAGGGGTGGGATACCTTAAAATATATATGTTTTAAAATTTACAGTTGATTATTTAATGTTCATAAGTTTAAAGTTGGGGAATGAATAATTAAAACAGATAGATTGAGGGGATATACTACGTGGATCCTAAATATATTAGTTTTTATTTTTACTCTTTTTAGATTGTTTATTATATAATTGGCCTAGGAAAAATTAAGGATAATAATGATGTGTAATGTTAAATAAAATAGATGGTAAACTGAAAACAGAAATAATAGGGGATAAAGAACTGGGAATCTATATGTGGATGAAATGATATTGATATTGAATTAATGAATTGAAAGATGAAATAGAAACTTATTTAAAGATGAGTGAAATGGATAATGATATAAGACGATGATATATAAGATTGGTAGAAATAAAAGTATGATTATGTACAAGTGTTATAATCTGGAACCACATTGCCCACATAAAGAAATGTGTAAAAATTAAAAAATAAAAAGAATGTACATATCAATATAGTTGGATTTTCTCTGGCTCTGAAATATTTATTTATCTAATGTTACTAATCCAAGGATTTTTAAAATGGAACTAAATATTCCAATAAACTTGAAGGAATGCCTTTGTAACAAAAAAAAAAAAAAGATTTGTTTTTCCTGATTATGTGGTAGGTTCCTGAATAATGCACTGGATCATTAAGTTGTATATGTATGTGTATATTGCATTGTATAACACATGGTGTCCAATATGAAAGCATCAGTTCTATATATTGATCAGAGATCTGGATATGCCTGAGTTTTTAAGAGACAAATTGTTGCTGACATGGTTGCTGCATCATGCCTTGAAAGCAATCAAAGTCTCATCAGTTGACATGATCTGTAAGAAAAAGATGGTTAGCCATTCTTGTTATCCTTTGAGTATACTACTTCGTATTTTCTTCCGATATATAGGAACAAAACTGTACAACATAAACAAATCTTTGAATAAAATGCTGAATATATCTGTGAAGCATATTATCTGTTCTGTCTTATTTTATAACCAAATTATTAGGTAGAAGAATGTCCCAAAGTGCTTTTTCAAGAGGCAACTGGGCTTTCTGGTTTTTCTTTGAAGACATTTCGCTTCTCATCCAAGAAGCTTCTTCAGCTCTGACTGTTAGCTCTGACTGGATGAGAAGCAAAACGTCTTCAAAGAAAAACCAGAAAGTCCACTTGTCTCTGAAAAAGCACTTTTGGGACAACCATGACATGGATGACTGAGAATCTCTACAGACATTTAGATAGAAGAATATGTTAAAAGACTATGAAAAATGATGCAAGTTCTGTTCTTAAAGAATGTAGAGAATTACTAATTAGATTCTGAATGCTGGGACAATGATGTATGAGATAATTTCAGTTAATCCTAAAAGGAAAACAAATTAACTCATTAAGAGGAGAAAAGTGCTGGGATTAATGGCAGCTTTGAGCTCTTCTATGTTCTCAAAGACTCCCATAGACTTGAGTGATACTAAAAACCATGCGTATGTCTCCCTTTAAATAAACTAGATTTCCATTAGAATCACACAATCCAACTGCTGAATATACTTGCTTCAAAACTGGAAATATATTTATTAGAAGAATATGCCAGTGATTTTCTTAGTAATTATTGTGGCACATGGACAAGGTTTGCAAATCCCACATTTGGATTTCTCAACTTTACGGATGCCTACTTTACATTGAAAGAGGGTAATTGACTCATGATAGTTAGAGTAGTTTAATAAAATGACCACAAAGATGGAGGATACAGGGTTGGCACCTTTCATATGAATGAATACAGCACCAAAGAGCACAGCTGTGCACTCTGCCAATAATGCGCTCTTACAATACTACATTCTTTTGTAATACCCCCTTATATTCAATTTTGGGGCAAACTCTGGGCGACAATAGAGGACTGGCATGCTATGGTCCATGGGGTCATAAAGAGTCAGACTTAGTGAGTGAACTACAACAAAGCAGCCTTCCGTTTTTCTTTCGAATTTCCACATTGTTATAACTTGTTCCACAAAATCCAGCTATTGTAAAGTTGTGTGCTTATTTTTATTACTTGGTGCCTAGTGCTTTGAGAGATAGAACTCCAGATCTGGCTTCATATTGCATATGGGAAGGAAGTATGATTTTACTGTTAACAACTCCACTGTTGCTGCCAGACAACTGTTATTCTAGTAGTGGGTATCTCTTATATAATGTTGTGACTTTCAATGAGTCCACTGTTACATATGCCCAGTTAATATTTTTAATCACCAGTTAGTTCTAATCCAGAGGTCTCCAAACTTGGCAACTTTAATTGTGGACTTCAACTCCCAGAATCTGGGAGTTGAAGTCCACAAGTCTTAAGGTTGCCAAGTTTGGGGACCCCCATATCTAATGTGATTGACATTAAAATTTGAAGACTGCCACAGTCCCAGTAGACAGTATAGAATGATTTAAAATAGGGTCTCCGTCCAGCACCAGTTCATAGCATGCCAGAAACTGGGTCATACAAATAAGTAAAAGTCCCATCCATGGGATACAGGCAGCATGTGAAACCACACCCCCTCTGATCCACGGAAAAACCTCTCTCCACAGAACCAGTCCCTGGAGGGTGTTTTAAAGTAAGTGGCCCCCAACATTTGGGGCACCACTACTTTAAAACACACTCCCCAAACTGATACCCTCCATATATGCTGCGACTTCATTTACGAAATCCCTAACCAACATGGGTCAATGGCTGGCTGGGAATTGTTAGAGTGACAGTTAAAATTTGTCCAAAAGAGTTCAGGTTGAAGTAATATCTCACAAAGGTTTTCAGCTATGGATTTTATTATTGCAGCAGCCTATCAGAGTTTTGCCAAATTTACAAGGAAAACCAGTTTCAACTTGCATTTTGACTTGCAAATGCTTGGTGGCGAAAAAGACAATCACATTACGAATGAAGGCAAATATACCTGTCCCAGGATAATGTTGCAGGATTCAATCTGGGTGGGTCACCAAGACCAGAGGTTTATTCCTCCAGGGCTTTTGGACTTGTGCTTGAAGATGGGCTCATGCATAAGTCAGAAAGCTTGGAAGACAAAACCTCTGATCCTGATGACCAACCCAGATTGGATCCTGAAACTTTCAGATGAGCTTACTTGATAATCAGAAATACATCAACCTACCATGTAAGTAGGGATGTGGTGGCTCAGTGGTTAAGATGCTGAGCTTGTCTATCAGAAAGGTTGGCAGTTCGGCGGTTTGAATCCCTAGCACTGCGTAATGGAGTGAGCTCCTGTTACTTGTCCCAGCTTCTGCCAAACTAGCAGTTCGAAAGCATGTAAAAATGCAAGTAGAAAAATAGGGACCACTTTGGTGGGAAGGTAACAGCGTTCTATGTGCCTTCGGCATTTAGTCCTGCCGGCTACATGACCACGGAGACATCTTCAGACAGCACTGGCTCTTTGGCTTTGTAACAGATATGAGCACCGCTCCCTAGAGCCAGAAACAACTAGCATGTATGTGTGAGTGGAACGTTTATCTTTACCTTACCACATACCACTCTATATTTTCAGAATAGTTAAAATGAAATTAAGAAAAAGCAGAGTTTAGATTTTAAAAAGACTGCATTTTCTTCTGGACAGAAGCTGAAATATTTTTTAAAAGCAATGTCAATGGGATTTAAAGAGAATTTAATTAACTTTTTGAAACATAATTTGTTCTGTTCCCCACTAGAAATTTAAGATTTCAGTTCCTATCATCTTTTATTACATATCCAATGACAAAGGCTACAGAATATTAGCTTAAAGAAGTTACCATAATGAATATTGTTGGAAACAGAAAATACAACTGGGAGTATAGAGTATACCAAGAGAAACTATTGTGGAAACACTGCCTATCTCTGGATTAGATTGTAAAAATGTGCTAAATATTACCCAGTTCCTATCCAGGATATGTGTAAGAATAGATGTCCAAAGTCTGCTTTCCAATATGTGGTGCTTTCAGTATGAATAAGTTTCTGATTAAACTAACATATGATGACAACCTTCGTTTCCTTGCACACAGATGGAAACTCATTTTCATACCTATGCTGAAATGAGTGATGTTCCAAATAGCAATAAAATAAATAAGGAAAAATAGTGAAAGAATAAAAAAAAATCAATATTTGCCTTTTGAAGACTATCAAAACTGAACTGAACAGAAAATGTATTGGCAAAATGATAGGATACAAAAGCAAAATTCATGTCCACAAAGGAAACTGACTTTCTGCATGGCTTGCCTTTTACTTCAAATTATTCATGAAAGTCAATAGAACAAAGTTCCTTAAAAAGAAGTTGGAGAAAGTATAACTCCTTAATATCTTGAACTCTGCACTTTTTGTTCATTTATAAATGAACAAATTACCCACTATTGAATTGAGAGAAGGGAAGAGAGAGAAAGAGAAAAAGAGTGTGAGAGAGAAAGAGACAGAAAGACAGAGAAAGAAAGAGGGGGAAGGATGGAGGGAGGGAGGGAAGGGAGGGAGGAAGGGAAGGGAAAATATTCATTTCACAAGAGTTATCTCCATATTTGTAGTGCTTGTACATACATAGTGTTGGCACATTACACTGCACCAAGAAGATGCTAGTCCTTTTAAAATTAATTCATTACAAACAAAAGGTGTTTTTATGCTCTGGTAAAAATTTTTTAATAACCTTATGTTTTATTTGCTAAAGTATATAAGTCATTTCCTTGATAAATAACCCAAAACATTTTAAATATTCCCAATATCTAAGTTTTTTTAAATGAAATGGTTAACGAGAATGAGTATCAAAGAAAAGAGATTGCCAGATGATTATTCAAAATATTCATCGTAACTTATATCTGGGAAATCAAAATGTCTTCTAGATGATAAGACTTCAGTCAATTTATATAAAATAAAGGAACCTAAATTGGCTGTGGGGATGCACTCAACAGAGAAAAACAAAAACAGAAAAACAAACACAACTTGCTTAGCATGGTGCAAAGACAACCCTCTTACCTTTTGCTGAGACAATACCATCTCCATGTCACACAGAAATGACTGCTGAGGCAGACTTAAACCAGCCTGGCATGGGAGTAATGTTTTGCTTAGGAAAATGGAAGAAGGCCTTTCACCTGGACAACTGTGATACATGAAGCAGCAGGATGGAAGTTGGCAATTTGCTTGCCTACAAATAGCAACAGCAATAGCACTTAGACTTATATACCGCTTTACAGTGCTTTACAGTCCTCTCTAAGCGGTTTACACAGTCAGCCTATTGCCCCCGACAATTTGGGCCCTCATTTTACCCACCTCGGAAGGATGGAAGGCTGAGTCAGCCTTGAGTCTGATGAGATTCAAATTGCCAAACTTCTGGCAGCCGGCAGTCAGCAGACATAGCCTGCAGTACCGCACTTTAACCACTGTGCCACCATGGCTCACCATGGCAAATACTTGTCTGCTGCACATCTGTTTGCAGGGAGTGATGCTGTGGAATTTATTTTCTCTTTCATCTTTCTCTTCCTTTTACTTGCATTAAATATAATACTGTATATAATGTGTATAAGTATAATGTATAATGACTTATTGTACTGCATAATGTGACTTCATTGTGTCAGAGAGAATTACAAAGCTGCTAGAACCGTGATGGGGAAGCCTGAATGGTTAATGGAAAAGGAGAGCTGAGACTTCCAACATCTAGGAATTAAGCTGTATTGCTGTTCTCCTTAGCTGAGATGGGTGACAAACAAATGTAATAATAATAATAATAAATACATTGTTAACACTATTCCAACAAACTATCTTTCTGTAAACTTATTTGACAATAAGTCCGAAGGGCACAAAACAAAAGAAATGTAAAGCGAAGCAATTAAAGATCCAAAGCCTTTACAGTTAAAGGAAAGGATTTCTGAGTTATAAACCTTGCAATGATTTGAGAATGTCTCCAGGTATGATTAGACATGCAGGGATGCAAATATGATTTGCATTCATGTTCACTAACTTTATCTATTATTAGTAAGTACTTCTAAATATTTACTAGCAGAAGAGATGGAAGTATCTCACTTGTTTCCATGGATGAAGATAACAGACAATACCAAAGAGACTTTAAAAACAGCATAAAATTTATTAATAAAAAATTAACATTTCATCGATCTTAGTGCAGCTTTCCAGGGAAGAGATGATAATAACAAGCCCCATGGAAAACGGGTTTTGAAAAATCCTCAATAATAAACAATGAAACAATGAAAGAAGAGCTAGTTTGAGCTAGAGGTTAAGGCACAAGATTAGAAACAAGTAGTAGTGAGTTCTAGTCCCATTTTAGGCACACAAAGCTGCCTGAGTGACTTTGAGCCAGTGACTCTCTTTTGGCCCAAGTCACCTTGCAGGATAGAGGGAGAAAACAGAGGGAGAAAGTAGCATAATCTACGTTCCCTGATTTCAGTAATTTATAAAAATAATAAAGACAATAAACACCTTAAAAAGCAATGGCAATTACTATAGTTAATATCACCCAGATTCATGGATTCAGACTGTAATTCCTGTAATTTCCAACTCTATGTTTGTTGGACATTCTGGGAATTAGTATTGGTGTTGATTACCTTTAAAGCCCTGCATGACATTGGACCAAGTTATCTGAGGAAATACCCCTATGGGATTGGTCTGCCCTACTCATACTGGCAGAGAAGGCTTACTGTGAACCGCATTTGTCAAAGAATTCCAACTGGTGGGGTTCAGAAGAGCCTTCTCTGTTGTGGCTCCTAGCCCTTGGAATATCTTGTCTCCAGAGATGAGATCTGTTCCCACCTTCCTGGGTTTCCATAAAAGCCTGAAGACCTGCCTCTGGAGCCGCAATGGGAGAATATTATGTTGGAGGTGGTTGATGGACCAATAGAGGATCCTCCTCCCACCCATTCTTTTATTATGGTTACTAGCTCAATACCCGTGCTTCGCTATGAAACTATGTGGTCAGGCTTAGTTTATGGGGAGGAAAATAAGGGGGGGAAATTCTGCCTCTGCCTACCAGCCTCCATCGGTATTCATCTGGCTAGCATCTTGTCAGTGTGTGAGAGAGTTGAGGGCTGTTTGGAAAGTGAAACAGTATTTGCTGTGTGAGCAAGGAGACAGCAAGGAGCCTGGTCATGGCTTAGCTCAACTGTTCTGTACGAAAGCTGGTTGCTGCTGTGAAAGTAAAACTGAAACTGACACTCCTCTCCTCTGCTTGTGTTTTGCATTTGAAAGAGATTTATTTTCAGGTGGGTAGGGGGAGCAGAACTCCTTAGCATCAGACCATGTTAATAATAATATACACAATACTAATGCTCTGATGGTCATTTCGAAAAATCCTTTGTTAGCGAGCACCTAGAAACCAAGAGGAACACACATGCCAAATTTCAAGTTTGTAGGCTTTACAGCTCTGGAGATTTTGTGATGATGCGTGAGTGGTATTTCACTTTTATATAGAGAGATTAGAAATATTTATTTTTATTGTTTTATTGCTTTTAATGTGGTAAGCCACCCAGAGTTGCATGTGTGGTAAAATGGGTGGCAAATAAATTAATTAAACAAATATATCACATAGCAGTATTTGTCAGACTTGGCAACTTTAAGATGGGTGGACTTCAACTCCCAGAGGTAGCTTGGGGATTCTGGGAGATATTTATTTATTTAAGAAAATTTACATGGCTGAATAACTGAAGCTCATAATGTCTTAAAGCTGCCAACTTCGAGAAACGCTGTTATGTAATAATTTGTATAAACTGTGTATTCTGTCTTTCTGTTCACTAAATGCCCAAGATGACTAGCAATATAAAAATACAGAAAGACAAAAGGAAATGTGTTATCTGAACAACATATTAATATATACAAACACAATATAAATGTGATTCCATTCATTAATATTAATCATTTGGCCAAAAAGACTTTCTGGAAAATATGGATCTTATCTATTTGCTCAGCAAGCATTGAGCAAATGCAATTTTGGAGGAAATTTATTCCATACAGGAGAATTCCAACTCCTGTGAGCCAATAAATGAGCTGCTAATACATATGCACTCTGATGTATTTCCGTATGCATGCAGATGTATTTTTGATTTATGTTAGCAGTTCCTGATCCAGCTAGTGATACATAGATTTCTTCTGCGCAGCTCTCTCTGGTTTAACAGTGGCTCTAGTCAGCCACAAGGAGTTCATTCCTATAATATTTCAGGAGCTTAATGAGATTCAAGGGCTAAGGAGGGGTTAGAAAAATACAACCCTATAAAGCATTCAAGCGTGCATGTGAGACAGAAATTATGTAAATAGTATGCAGCATCTCCTAGGAATTGGGAAGAAATTGCAGCAATCAAATGGAAAACAGGAAAACCATATGCTTACTGTCTCCTGTGGTGTAAATCAGCCTGAAACATGAGCCAATGCCAATATATACACCAGCAAGGGAGATTGGCAAAGCCAAAATAAACATGCCCAAACTTAAGTACAAACAGAAATGCCAAGTCTTAATTTCCATCAACATATGCAGTGCCTTATTTCCCTTCAAGTGGCCATCTTCATGATTGACTTGTCCTGAACCTAAGGAGTTGTTGTTTTTTAATGCTCTTAAAATTCATCTTTCCAGTGCAGACATTCAAGAAAAAGAACAAATCAAGCAGACTTCTAAAGATTGGGAAACAAGTAGAAATTCCATAAGGCATTTACCCTAGCAGGTGGGAGAGAAGGACTGGGGTTTGTGTGGGTGCTACTCAAGTTTCAAAAGCTTCACTCGGGAGAAAAATAAAATAGCCCAGAAGACATCTCTCAGTCCTTACCTTTTAACTCCTCCAAGGAATGAATAAATAACTCGCCTTCTGGAGCTGTGGGTGCTTCATCACTGCAGATTTTCAAAAACTGACTGGACAACCATTTGAAATATCTTGCCTTTAGCAGGGAATTGGACTGGAACAGGGGTGTCCAATTCGCGGCCCACAGGCCAGATGCGTCACTTGCTGGCCCTGCCCAGTTTAGTGAAGGAGAAAAATATCTTGATACGTCATGTGATGCCACCATGACAGCCCAAGATTCTATGAAACAACTAAGTAGCTTTTCACAGCCCTCCAATGGTTTGGAATTCTAGGATTTTGTGGTCCCAATTCCTTTAGAGCATATCAGATTTGCATAACTTATTAACATCTAAATCCCAATATTAATTATATTTTTATTCTTTCTTAGAGAAAGACATTTTAGAATGGGACTTAGGTATCTACCCATTAGCATGATAATTCTCCAGAAACATAGCACGGGATCAAATTGGTATGGTGAGAGAAACTGGTTAAAAATAAATAAATTCAAAATTGGGTCAATCCAGTCTGATACTACAGAGAATAATAGTTCTTATTACTGTTAGTTCTCCAGTGAATTGCTCTGAATCACTAACCAAGTAGAATACTTACAACACTGAAACTCATAAAAGACCCTGAGGATAGCATAGCATATAACCATTCAAAGGCTACTATTCCAGTATAACCCTAAACTATTTGAAAAAGAGGAATGTCATAGTTTGGTGCTGTAAATATATCAATTTGAGTGCAATATGTCTATTTCTTTCATGAGTGGTGCAGTGGCCTAGAAGTGGAGCTCTCACTTCACAATCAGGAGGCTGTGAATTTGATCCTAGGTAGCAACAGGTATTTCTCTCTCTGGGCACAATGAGTAATTATCTGCTGTGAATTCTGCATTGGTGACAGGAAGGGCATCTGGCCAGCAAAGAATCAGTTCCATTCAGTTTCCTTGACTCCACCCCGAAAAAAGGGATTATGGAGACATTAAAAAACAAAAAAGTGTATTTCTTTCATATATTTTAGAAATGGGGGGGGGGGTCATGGAATCTGAGTCTTTCTCTCTCTAAAACAGTGATCCCCAACCTTTGTGGCCTGGCGGACTGACTGAAGGGGGAAGAGCGGAACTGGGCCACATGAACAGCAGGCCCGTGCACATGTGTGTGCGCACTGGCCCGCCACTCACAAAAGTGGAACTGCACATGCGCACCGACCTGCCTCTTGTGCGGCCCAGTTCCAAATAGGGTCATGGCCTAGTAGCCCGAGGGTTGGGGATCCCTGCCCTAGAAATTACTTTTACCTGTTGGAAGAAGGAAAAAATGAAGCTGGACCATAGATGATTAACAGAATTTATGTAGCATCAAGTTAGTGTTGACTCTTACCAACTACACGGATTTGATTATATTTGTTCTCAAACTGGTTCTTCAATAGTACACCAATGAATTCTGTAATTATATTTATCCACCATCTGCTGGTCATTCTTGTCTTACATTTCTGAGATTTCTATGGCTGCAAGTAGGGGCTTTAATATATTAGTTAATATGTTGGTTAAATATTCTTGGAAATCAAACTAGCCTAAGTAGATTTTTTTTTTAAAAAAAAAAACCACTCAGCTCAACATTCATATTCACAAAAGAAAAATCATTAGGATTTTTTTCCCCATGTGTTTTTTAAACAAAGTGTTTGGCTATTACTAATAGCTCTGCTTGGAAAGAAACAGTGGAAGGAATCCTTAGAAAGTTTACCAAGAACAATGGAGAGAACATCAATCAGGAAAGGCATATAGATTACTTTACTCTATCTTTTTTCTTGCTCAATGTCACTGATAAAACTATGAGCTCCATTGATTGAGACTTCTATAGTAATTTGTGCTGTACAGTGGCTGACCTTGATATACATTTGGAGAGATAATCCCTCAAGTTTTTAAAGTCTGTTGCTTTTCTCAGGCACTGATAGAGTGCACCATATTATGCTACAAGTACTGCCGTTAATTAATTTATGTAAATCAGCATGATACAATCCCTGATTAATATCTTCTTTGCATTATTAATTTTGAGTGTTTTAAGAGAGTGACTGGAACAGTTGTTGAGTCTCCTTTCAATACATTCAGATATCAAACCCAGACTCAGCAGTTTCAACCTCGGTCCCAATTACATAAATATAAAAATGCATCTATTCACACTTTCTGTCAACAGGAATGGAAATAAGAATCTATTTCAAATCTAATGCTTATTTTGATTAATACTAAGGATTATAGCCATTCTTATAATAACAATCAAACCTACAAGATATAAAATTTACTTCAATCGTACAGTTTTTTTATGCTATGCTGCTGAGTATTTTTTCCCCTGTTGTGATTCACAGAACATAAAGAGAAAAGAAGCACATGTATTGTACAATAATTGTCTTCCATATTATCCAACATTAAAAAACACTTCATGCATAAACTGCATTGTGGCAATACAGAATAAGTCAGTGGAGAAGTATTTATGAATCATTCAGTTTTGACATTTACTTAATTTTGGTTTAATGTGTTGGATAAATTCAGCCAATTGTGATTTGAGGAAAACATGTCTAAGACACCTAAGAAAATCAATACTTTGTGTACTAAGTAGAGTCTATAGTTCCAAAGTTTTGGATGGTTGTGATTTGGGTGATGGTGCATATTCAATTATTTTGTGGCACCAAATTACATCGGATAGCTTGGATTTCTTTAACAACTACATAGTGTGGTCAACACAATATGATGTATCTCCTGTTAAATTTAGCTAAACCAACGACCAAACATGATTACAGTTTAAATATTTGTAAGATTATTAAGCTCTTTAGATATCACCTTGTGCCTTCAAATTATTTTTCCCCACAAATACTATTTTATCGATATTCTCAAAATTTAGGAAAAAATAATCACAACACAGAATTATGTACTTACTTTTATGAGCTGAAATTTAGGGAGGATTTTTTTTTTTTTATATGAGTACAGAAATCACATATAGTCCTGCATATACCCTTAAATATCATCTGTGTATACCCCACCCAAAAAAGTACTCTAATTTTTAGAGTTTTATTTAAGACATTAAGTGTCCTTCTGAGTTCAAGAATTAGACATAGCTATATTTCTTGATTTTCTAGGGTTATATTAACAACTTAACATGGCACTATCTGTCCGCTGTAAAGTTAGATGAAAGAGGCCTATACAATAGAGTGAGTTGCTCCAGTTTTGCTAGCATAGAACTTCTGCATGTTGTGTTTGTGCAGATATATTTTAGGAAAACAGATAAATAATTTTAGAAACTTCAGATCACATTATAATTACAGAATGACTTCTAAACAATTAGTTTAAAAAATATCAACATGCACCTCCAAATCAACTCAACGTTAGATTGACTTGCTCTCTTGCTGCTATGCCTGTATCTGTCAATATTATGGACACTAAAAAAATATTGGATACTTCCCATCATTTTCATATGAAACAATACAGCAGTTTCACACAGATCCCAACAGCAATAAACAACATCATATTTTAGCAAAACCACTAATGGAAAGTTTTGGTGCGTAGTTGAATCTCCCAAACAGTTCCATTTAAGATTAGCTATGGCTATGGAAATTAAATTGAGACCCATAATTTCTTAAGAGAGAAATGTCAGTTATATAAAAAAACCAATAGACACTCAGCTTAAAGACTGAGAAGCATAGAGCAAAACATTTGTTAAACCACGAAAAGGACAGGAGGAAGAAGCACCCTAATTAAACCACAGTGGATATTTAAAAAAATAGGATAACTTTGCATTGACAGGCAGCAATCAACTTAATCTGCAATCAAGATTCTTATCTAGATGAGCAATTTCCTTGTTTGACAGCTTTAAGTCAAGAGCAGACTCAGAACCTTGCAAGCTCTGCCCAGCAGAATATGCAGGAAATCCTGCTGTTAACTTGATCCAGTGACCCTGATACCAGATTTCATTTGGTACGGAATCCAGTCCTGTTTGGATCAGAAGTAATTGATAGACCACTGAATACGCTCATGCTTCCAGTCAGTGGCTTGTTCGTGGATATTTCTAATATTGCTCTCCTGCTCTGATGGTTTTCAACAAGCTCTAATTAATGAGGCCCTCCTGATTAATTCACAAGGCTGTTCAATCTAATTCATTCCAAGCTGAAACACAAGAGTTCCGACTAGAAAGCTGGATTTTACAGAGAAAATAAATACGTAGTTGGGGAAATCAAACCATCAACAATTCTAAGAATCAAACACATATCGCAACCAGCTTGAACAAACAGAAGTGGTCCCAAGGTGAATCAGAAGGTCATAGATCTTTATAAAGACACAGGAAAACAGTCTGTATTGAGAAACTATTACAGCCCTTAACAGTGTTTTCAAAACCCTATGCTATTTATGAGCAATAATATTTTTATATAAATTGCTCCTTGCAAATATGCACTTCTCTTCTAACTTCTGGATGTTTACTGAAATCAGCAAGGTTCTTTGGAGGTAAATGATTGGTACCCAACTCATGCTTAGTGTTTGTAGGAATGGTTTCTAGGAACTCATTCCATGATGTTGTTTGTGAACCTTTGTATCAAGATTCACTTTATTAGCTTGTCTAGAACCCAATTACAATTCCTCCACTTCATCCAAGGAGCCATGGCAATGCCATCACCAAATTTATTGCAATTCCATTCTGTGTAAAGAAAGTAGTCTTTTTGCAATTATTAACCTGCACCCTTTCCTGTCTCAGCAGAACATCTGTTACTGCTTTTGTTCTTTTCATCTTAAAACAAATTTATCAGGATATTCTTGGGAAAGGAATGATGCCAATTGAATTGGCTAGACTACTTGTATTTTAGTCCTATGAGGCCAGATAACAGCTATACTTACAGCCACATTATGGATTTGGGGGGGAAATAGCTAAATGAAATAAAACTTTGTCCTGAATTGTAATATTTTACACAAAATGGAAAAACCTCACAGCTATTTCTTCTGTTATTTAAAATGCAGTTGCTACTATCCAATGTCGCATTTGCTTTTAATTCATATGCATACCCCATGTCTATATAAATCTATGTGCTTAAGAAAATATCTAAGGGAGGCTTATTTCATAATAAATTGGAGAGCCCATCAAGCTTCCTTCCCCAATATATCTGTAACACTGTTGGAGAATGTCAAGTTGAAGGCTAAAAGAAAATACAACAACAGCATTTGCAGGTTCAAAGTAGACAGGTAATAACAAATGATATAATAAACTTCATCTTACACTTTATACCTGAACAGACCACTTCATAACTTGGGAAGTATTTTTTTTTTTTTGGTAAGTATTGTGGGTTGCCATGAAGAACAACAAAATCTTTCTTAATAATAGTAATAATTTATATTCTTACTCTGTTCTGGGGGAAAGGAAGAGAAAGAGAGAGGGAGAGAGAGAGGGAGAAGAGGGAGAGAAAGTGGGGGGGGGGACACATAAATGGAAGAAAATATCTAAATAAAGACCTTCCATAAAATGTTAGGCTGATGAAAATGAACCACCATTGTTCCAATCTATATTCATTTCCAGATATAAGGGGAAACAAAACAATAAATTCTTAAATAGTTCAAAAAGCTGGCATTAAAATTATAGGTAAGAAATAAGCATTCAAATAAAAAACAGTAACCTTTCACCAATACTCCTAAAATGGATATGGAGCTATAATGCACTTTAGGCAATAGTGGGATTCAAGAAAATTTCCTACTGGTTGTATGGGCACAACTTGGGGGGCATGGCAGGGGAAGGATACTGTAAAATCTCTAGTCAGAGGTGGTATTTGCTGGTTCTCTGAACTATTCAAAATTTCTACCACTGGTTCTCCAGAACTGGTCAGAACCTGCTGAATACCACCTCTGATTTTAGGGCTGTTTTGTTTAATCTATTAATTATAAAAAAGAAATGAGAGTTTGCCCTCAAGCAAACTCGAGAAATATTTGGTTTTCAAATATCTAGCAGTACCTGTTTTTAGTTGCAATTTTTCATAATGTACAGAACCACTGTAAATAACCTTCCCTTATTTTAATACAAATTCCCTGGATAACATTAAAATAATGATTATGCATAACGACCATACCGATTACAAAGTGTGTGTTCATGCTACATATTTTATCAGCCAGGATTAAAACAATAATATCAATAACAAACCATATCAGCACATCAAACCCAGGCCGGAGACCAAAGCAAGGTTTTAAAGGTCTTTTTGGAATCCCAGGAGAAAAGACATTATCAATATCTCTGGATGATGCTGTCCCAGAGAATGGGGATCACCATGGAGAAGGCACATTTCCTTGGCCCTATAAGAAGATATTAACAGAAAGAACCTCATATACGCCCTCTCTTCCAGAACAGTCTAGGTAGGCAGAAACATTTGGAGACAGGCCTAATACCATAAAGGGCTTTACAGGTAATGACCACCAACACTGCACCCAAAAGCCGGCTGACAAGCAGCCTGGCAGTAGCAGTGACACAAGAACTAAGAAGCTCCATTACTGCTCATAACATTGCATTTTGTATCAACCATGGCTTCCAGATGATGTTCAAGGGCAGCTCCGTATAGAGCACATTGCAATAATATAGTCATATGGTGAGAGTCTAATAAGACTTGAAAAGTATGTTAAACAGTCCTGGCCAGACTTCTTCTGATTTTTGGCTACCTAGACTAACAGTAGGGGGACACAGTGGCTCAGTGGCTAAGACACTGAGCTTGTCAATCAGAAAGTTCAGCAGTTCGGCGGTTCTAATCCCTAGCACTGCGTAACGGAGTGAGCTCCCATTAGCTGTCCCAGCTTCTGCCAACCTAACAGCCTGAAAGCATGTAAAAATGCAAGTAGAAAAATAGGGACCACTTTGGTGGGATGGTAATAGCGTTCCATGCACCTTCAACATTTAGTCATGCAGGCCCATGACCATGGAGACGTCTTCGGATAGGGCTGATCCTTTGGCTTTGTAATGGAGATGAGCACTGCTCCTAGAGCCAGAAACAACTAGCATGTATGTGTGAGGGGAACCTTTACCTTATACTAACAATAAGCACTAGTCTTAGCTGGGTCCATTGCAAGGTATCACAGGGATTGCATTTTTAACACATCTGTAAAAGATTCTAATGAATGAGACAATTAGATTATTGCATTTCAATTTTAATGAAACTACAACCTATTCAGTTCTTTTTGAATCAGTAGTTGCAAGGACTTTGAGGGTGTAGAGTTATATTCACGTATAGTCAAGTATCCACCAACTCAGAAATGTGGGAGGAAAAAGCGTAGAATATTGAACCATAAAACATTTGACCATAAAACCATAAAACATAGGTTTAATTGCTATACAGTTCAATAAGTAGGTCTTATTGTATATAATGAATTTGGCTTAAGTTTTGTCTAGTAAGAAATCTACCCCACCCAAGTTGTACTTGAAAGTCTATTGTCAATTAAGTTAACAAAGGGTTGAGTACCTGAAGAGCCTAGACTTACAGCCACATTGAGAGGAAATGTGATGATTGATTACTGATAAAATGGGCATTTCCACTATCACTTCAACCATATTCATATTACTATTGTGAATTCATAGAGGAAAAAGAGGGGGGAAACCTAATGGAGATAGGAAAAAAGATGTTTTCAAGGTGTCACCATGGAAGAAGATTCAAGAACTAATGAACTAGTGACTGAAAAATTCAAATATTTTACTGAAAACTGTGATCCAGACAAAAGGAAAATGGCAAAGGTATCTAATAAAAGCATTGCCGGTGAGTGTTTAGATCTTGTTAGGCTCTTTACTATCGTTCTTCTCAAGCTTCTTATGAGCTCTGAAGTACCACTGACTTCAAAGGAGATTTAAGAGCCTGTCAGACTGTGTGCTTCTGGCCTTCAGCTACTTTTGATTGCAAATATTTAGCGTTGTTCAAAAAATATCTTAATAAATATTACTTTCATTGCTCTGTAATGCTCTGTACTATGCAAAAGGTGGAAAATCACAAATGTTCAGATAGAATTGTCAATTCAAGACATTTTTGGTCTATCAGTAATATGGGCAAATCATGAGAAGGACAGCAAATAGATTTGATAAATAAAAATAAATATTTAAAAATGAATTCCAATAGATTCCTGAAACATTTTAACCAATTTTCATCAGAGAGAACGAAGTTCTATTCCCCCTGCCCCCAAACTCCACAACTTTAGCAATATTTCTATATTTGCTTGCAATCTTGCAAACAGCAGGTATAAGATAAAGTTCAAGTTGCAATATACTTAGAATAAAAGATCAGGAAAGAGATTTGGAAATGATTGCTGCTACTGATGGCAGCTCACATTGAGCATATGTGTTCTTAGAAACAAAAAGAATAGATAAGAGATTAATCAGTTGAGAGTAATGGAAGTTTGAAAAAAAGCCAGGACAGGTATCCCTTGATCCATAGTGTAAAACATATTCCTGTTTATAGATTACCAGCAATCCTTTTTGCATAAACATTATTCTTGGTATATCTTGTAAATCCACGCCATCTATTTCAAAGGCCAACTTAAATATAATTACTAAAGAATGTTTCTCAACGGAGCCTGAATGAAAAAAGTAGTGGTGAGAAAAGTCCACCAATGTTTTATTACCTCAGAAACAGTTCAAACTTTTTTGGAGGTTACCTGGTCTGTAATATATAATTTTTCAAGTTTGGGACCAAAAGCAACATCAATGGAAAGGTTTAAAACTTTGTCATAAGGTATTCTGCCTTCGAATATGAAGTTGCTAAAAACCCAAGCAGTGTGCCTGCTGAATCTTACAGACATATTCATACTGCATTTTTTTTAATCGCTGTGAGAAAAGGTGTGTTCGTGAGTGACAGGCAAATTAACACTGCTGGCCTACTTGAGAAAGGACACTAAGTAAATATTCCAGAACCTGATAAAAATGCTTGCAAGCCAGAAGTTAACCCTTATGAAGGACAACTAAGGGAACTGATTACATTTCACATTTGAAAAGAGAACTGAAGGAAAATAACAACACTTATCAGTCCATCTGACAAAGTGTTACAACATATAACAATCCACAATCTCTTCATTGTCCAATGGTGTAAACTTACCGGAAGATACTGAACATTGCCTCAACATTGGGAAAAAGAGAAATGTGATAATGGAAGCAATTATTCAGGTGGCGATAAGCTGAAGTCCTTAACTGAGATTTCTGCACTGAACTGGAAATTGAACTCAGTGGCCTAAATGTGCCCTGAATACCCCTTTCCAAGCATATTCAATGAAAATAATCAGCAAGAAGAGGTGGAATCTGGATTAATATAGACTGATATAAATAGGTTCAGCACCCCTATTTTCTATCCCACTTTGCCTTTGTCCTGAGTCACTCCTTATGTGAATGCTTTTGAGTTGCTCTGTGGAAAATGTACTTAAGAAAAATGTGAACTGTATCTGATGTCACATATCAAACTCTATCCTGAATATCACTTATTTCTCAGGCCTAGCTACATAAAAGTAGGTACTTATCATTTTAACAAAATGTTTACTAAGTACCAAATCATCAGAAAGTTGGGAACCCGGTAACTTCAGTGAAGATTGTATATTATCATTTTATAATAGACATTTTCTCTTAGTATGATTTTCTTGACATTTATGAAAATACACTGCATTTGAATATCTACTCACAAGAGCTATTGCATGTAAATAAATTATAGCCTAGGATTGAGAAACTCCATCTGTTTCACATAAAGAGAAAAATGTTAAGTAGGTAGTTATTATATCTTTTAAAAAGCTATTAGCGTTAATCCTCCCTGTTTAAACAAAACAAAATGTAACAGAATTATTGTTCTTCTTGAAAGCTTCTACAAAGCATCAATGCTTTTATGAGTTGGTCAAATGACAAATATCTAAGTTTTCATTACTACTTTTAATCTGGTAAGAGAAAAAAAAAAGGAAAAGAAAGGAAACTAATTTCTGCCCCTAATAGTAGGGTTTAACTTGATGTCATTGCAAAAGTTGTTCAGGTAGGATTATCTGCCTCTAAATCTTGATGGCTTTTCCAGGGACATATATAAAAACCAATAGAGAATGAATATATTGATATCACTTGTCTTTAAAAGAAACCATCTGTTTTCACCTTGTACCAAGAAACTGAACAATTGCAGCTGTCTGAACTGTGATTACTTTTACAGATTATTTTATAGCCTCTAGGCCTGGCTATAAATAAATAAGACATTGAGACAAATGGCATGCAAACATTTCTAAAATAACTTGGTTTTCTTGGCAATCTCAAACTTTCCAAGCAATCTCAAACAAATAATGTACATTTGAAAATAATATGCTATTGAATTTAGGGTCTACAACTCAAGTTCTGGGGGAAAAAAATAATGGAACACATAACTTGAACAAATGCAAAATGTGCAACTTTTTGGGCCAAGTCTAGGCATAAACCTAGGCATTTTTATTTTCATTCTTCATGAGGGGAAATGAATTAATGCTTAACCATGAAATTATTATTGTAAGATTCCATGGATGAAAATCCTAAGGGGAAAACTTGGGAAACTCTAAAAAGTATGCTCATAGAAGCCCAGACCAGCATAATACCACTGAGAAAGAAAAACAAGAAATCCAAGAAGAAACCAGCATGGCTGCACAAAGATCTCTCTGGCAAATTGAAAGAAAAAAAGGACAAGTACCAAAAATGGAAAGAAGGACATACAACTAAGGCAGAATATCAGCAGATAGCCAGAATCCGCAAAGATGAAGTCAGGATAGCAAAGGCTCAGAACAAAGACTTGCAACAAAAGTCAAAGATAATAAAAAAAGTTTCTTTTTTTAAAAGTTTCTTTATAAAAAAGATGTTGAGATTCTAGAAAAAGTACAGAGAAGAGCAACCAGGATGATTAGGGGACTGGAAGCTAAAACATACAATGAATGGTTGAAAGAACTGGGCTTGGCTAGTCTTGTAAAGAGAAGGACCACAGGAGACATGACAGGTCTTCCAATATTTGAGGTGCTGCCACAGATAGGAAGGGGTCAAGCTATTTTCTAAAGCACCTGTAGGCCGGACAAGGAATAATGGATGGAAACTGAACAGGGAGAGATTTCACCTGGAAATAGGGAGAAATTTTCTGACAGTGAGAACAATCAACCAATGGAACAGCTTGCCCTCGGAAGTTGTGGGAGCACCATCACTTGAGATTTTCAAGAGGAGATTGGACTGCCATTTGTCAGAAATGGTGTAGGGTCTTCCGCTTGGACTAGATGACTTACAAGGTCCCGTCCAACTCTGATTATCTGTTATCTTCATGCTCTCAATCAAGTTTCACAGGAATTCATTTGTTCTGTTTAATTAGTCAGCATATCTCTCACCCTTATTGCCCAAAGGTAATTAGCAAAAGAATGGAAGTTGAAAGTTGAAGGTAACAAAGATAGCATAAAGAAAAGAAGGAAAGCCACACACCAAATTCTATCACACACTTGTGCAATTTGATGGCCCAATAGATATTGCTGAATTCCAAGTCATCAGCCAGGCATGGTCCAAGCCACAAGTTTCTCCTCTGGCCCCTATATTAAAATGTTCCACACATTTAATTCTAATGTTTCAGAAAAATAATAACTATCTGTACTCCTAATTCTTATTTCTCCAGTTATTGATAGGGCATTCTAATGTTTGGAGATTGTACAAGATTCATTAAGAGATCATTCTTCCTGAATCACTGTGGACTCAAACTGGGCACTTAGATACCACCTCACTGACATGAGATCAGATATATATACAAGAAAAGGTTCTCTGTACAACGATTTGTATGCTTAAGGACAAATGTAAGTATAATGATGTAATTTAAGTAAAAGAGCAATAAATATCATCATAATTGCAAAGACAGTGAGAAACTAGCCGTAATTCTGTTCTCTCTGCAATTCTACTCATTGTAGAATACCTTATGCCACCAGACTTGAAATTCTAGACCTAGAAAACCTTGAATTACACCGTCTTCAGCCTGATCTAAGTATGGTTTATAAAATCATACATTGCAATGACTTACCTGTCAATGAATACTTCAGCTTCAACCACAACAACACAAGAGCACACAATAGATACAAACTCAAGGTTAACCACACCAAACTTGATTGCAGGAAATACAACTTCAGCAACAGAGTGGTCAATGTCTGGAATACTCTACCTGACTCTGTGGTTTCTTCCCCAAACCCGCAAAACTTTAACCTTAGACTGTCTACTATTGACCTCACCCCTTTCCTAAGAGGTCTGTAGGGAGAGTGCATAAGCGCATCAACGTGCCTACCGTTCCTGTCCTATTGTTTCTTTTATTTTTCTTATATGTACCCATTTCATGTATTCATAACTATGTATATACTCTTGTAAGCGATTGACAAAAACAAACAAACAAACAAACAAACAAACAAACAAATAAATAAATAAATAAGTAAATAGACAATATAAAGTTCCTGGGTCTCTCTTTTTATGGTTATTTTTCTTCAAACTGAAACCAGAACAAATGCATCAAATTAACATGAGTCCTGTGAAAATTTCACTGACATATCTACGAAGTCATAACAGCAACATGAACACATTGTGTTATTGTTATTTTCCAGAATATATTTTTCTTTTTTAGTTGATAGTCTGATAGCCTCAACCAAATACCAACCAGACTAAGTCTTGCTTTTCATCATCGTCACATTTGAAGAATAATCTTTTTTTTTAACCGTCATTCTTTGGATTCACTGCAGTACTTTCATTCTATAGATAGGGTGAATATTGATGAATGTAGTAAGAAGACTCATTTGAAGTCAATATCCATTTCCACCCCCAAAATTCTATGATTTCTTCAGATACATTTTTCAGGGCTATAGGGGAGATAGTTTAAAAAATTAAGGAATATTTGTAAGCAACTCTACCTTAAATATGGGACTAATTTAATGTAATAGTTAACATGAAATATTGGGAAACTTTTTGCACACAACAAATTACTGTTTATATAAAATTAAAAACATTGGACAATTTTATCACAGTCATGGTTTGTCTTAGCTCTATGTTGTTGTGCAAATAAAAGGAAGGGCCCCATTTTGCTTCCAATATACAGATGATCCATAGTCCAACCAATCTGATGGATCAAGCCAATGTTTTGTACAGTGGCTAACTGACTGCCTTATTCACAAAAGTAGGGTAAGAGCTGCTACCTAAAAGCAACAAAACTTTCAATGGTTTTTAAGATGCACTGTACAATAGGTGATGCAATCATAAGTACAAGAAGCTGCTGTCCATGAATCAATCTGAGTTTCAAAATCATCTAAATTATTTACTCCCATAAAATTTAAAGTCAAAATTTACTCCATGTTTCCATGATTCAAATTTTTAAAACAGAAATTCCCTATTTCAGATCTTTTAGGTGTGCTCATTTTTGTATATAACTTTTGGGGAAATACATTCTATAAAGTTATTTCTCAAAATGAGGTCAAGGGCTTTATTGTGTAGACAATGAATGTATAGTAGACTGTTTAAAATTTCCATCTGTGCTGCACTCAAGCTGAGACTGGAAGACTTTGCAGATATTTTTCCATAGATACAAAGGAAAGATTTCTTTCACATACCTAACTCCAATCTATCTTTCACTTGAACAGAATACCATGTACCGTGTTTCTCATATAATAAGGCCGGGTCTTATTATTATTTTTTTTTGAGCCCCGAAAAAACGGCTAGGCTGTCTTTTTTTCGGGGGTGACTTAATTCCCCCCCCCCCTTGCATCTTCGGGAGGGTGGCGACGGCTTGGATGTTGACCTTGCCGTTGGTGGGGCACTTCGTATCAGGGTCAACGCAGGCAGCACCATATCCGGGTGTGCAACAAAAGTACTTCCTAACAGCAAGCCCCGCCTGCCATTTCCCCCCCATTTTGCATGTTTTAATATAGGCCTTAATTTGGAGGGAGGGGCTTAATTTCATTTCATGCCTATAAAACATGCTGGGACTTCCTATTGGGGGAGGCCGTATTGTTGGAGAAACAGGGTATTAGCAACCCCATGCTATTCCTTTGTGGCAGGCTTTCAATAGGTTTGAGATTAAAACAGAAAAATTGAAATACTTTTTGATTATTGAGATGAACACACTGAATTAAGACAGTTTCAGAATAAAAAGCAAATCTGTTGTAGCTTTAATAAATAACAATGTGATAATGATTTGACATGCCAAAATATCAAGGCATCACTCTGGGGTCTAATCTAGTTTGTAGAGGGGGAAAAAATCCATAAGGCAACCGTTAAAGAAATACAATTTCAAACTGGTATCTATTTTTACAGCATGTTTAGCATCATAGTTAATTTACAATGATTGGAGATTTTGGTTTAATAATTATGCATTTCATTAACTACAATAAAACACCAGCCAAAATGTCTAAAGATCAAGGATGCCGAGAACTATAATCCCAAAACATCTGGAAACACAAGACTGAGATATGCATGTATTTTCTTCCGCAACTTGACTTTGAGAACAGACATAGCGCTGAAGAAGCAAGGAAGCAGAAGGACTAAGATGAAAAAGTTAGCAAAAGGAGAGGTAGGACCAGTGGTGGGATTCAATTTTCTTTTATTACCGGGTGTGGCTTGGTGGGCGTGGCAGGATAATGTAAAATCTCCAGTCAGAGGTGGTATTTGCCGGTTCTCCGAAGTACTCAAAATTTCCACTACCGGTTCTCCAGAACTGGTCAGAACCTGGTGAATACCACCTGTGGGTAGGACTCATAGAAAAAAGTGACTTGCAACCAGTTGTCACAAGATCATTGCATCATCCCCATAGTCACATGATCAAAATTTGGGCACTTGGCAAACAGCATGTACAGGAAGGCCTCAACTTACAACCACAACTTACGACCCCAACATTTCTGTTGTTAAATGAGAAATTTGTTAAGTGAGTTTTGCTCCCTTTTACGACTTTTCTTGCCACCTTGGTTAAGTGAATCACTGTAGCCGTTAAATTAGTAACACGGTTTGTTAAGTGAATTGTTTCCTCATTGACTTTGCTTGTCAGAAGGTAGCAAAAGGCGATTGCATGACTCTGGGACACTGCAACCATCATAAATGTGAGTCAGCTTGTCAAGCATCCGAATGTCAATCACGTGAGCATGGGGATGCTACAACAGTTGTAAGTGTGAAAAGTGGTCATAAGTCACTTTTCAGTGAGTATCTATGGAGATTCTCAGTCATCCAGGTCATGGTTGTCCCAAAGGTGCTTTTTTCTTCCAGTGAGGTTGTAACTTCAAATGGTCACTAAATGAACTGTTGTAAGTTGAGGACTATCTGTATTTATGATGGTTGCTGCACCATGGGATCCTGAGATTGTCATCTGCAAGCTTCCTAGGGAGCTTCTGACAAGGAAAGTCAATGGGGGAAGCCAGCTTCATTTAACAACGCATGAGTCACTTCAGTGTAGTGATTCACTTAACAACCATGGCAAAAAGGTCATAAAATGGGGTGTGGCTCACTTAACAACTACTTCGCTTAGCAATGGAAATGTTGAGCTCAATTGTGGTTGATATATACATACACACATACACATATTCACTCATACATACAGTTTACATAGATTTTGTATTGGTACTTTAATATTTTTTATTTTAATATTATTTATTTTAATTATCAGTGTTGTCTATCCTGAAATTTCCAGGCTATAGAAAGACAAAGGTTAACATCATCAATATATTGAAAACTTCATATGTGCAATAATTTAAAGCTTTCTGCAATATATTTAAAGCTTCATATTTGCAAAAAAAATATATTACTATTTCACCAGCATTTACCAAACCCAGAACATACTTGCCACTTCTTTTTCAATTACTCCCTCACAAAATACCACACGCTTGTAAATATAGACTGGAGACCATGCATTGCTACCAAATACACACGATATGCTCCATCTCTATCTCATATTGGCCACTGTCGGCTTCAATGGCTCACCCAAGACACTTGAATCTGACCTCAAAATCTACCTCCATTCAACAGGATCAAATTTCACAGCTTTCATAATCTCATTTCCCCCCTTCTTTTACGACAGGAGAAGCTGAATGTTGCTTGAGCTCTATAATCAAGAGTTTGCTCTCCTTGGCTGCTGTAGATCTCATCAGTGCTATTTTACAGCCTTTTGACTATTAAGTGTTAATAGAAAGAAAAAAGAGAACATGTGTGGATATGAAAGGGGAAGGAGGTTACAAAATAAGCTAATCAGGATGCCTGAACAGGTGGCTTCAAGATCGCTTACTCCTCCGTTTCCTGTCAAGTCCCTTTCAGCCTTGGCATACTCCGAGTGTCAGGGCTTCAGAGTACATCTTAACATAATGCAATGTCGCATCATGCAAATGTTACAACAACGATTCATCTATGGCATTTGTCTCCCAAATGGTGCTTTGAATATGTATTTGGAAGAAGAATCGTGTTCTGATTAAGAGTGTTCTCAAGATGCCAAATAACATTTGCAAATGACTTTATTCTCTTTGGCAGCATGGTTCAAGGAAACGGCCTATGGTAATATAAAAGGGTTTTTCATCTGCCACCCATCATTCGTTATTCCTACCCCAATTTCTTTCTATGAAATCCGAGTTCCTGCAAGAACATTGAAGCAGGGGTGGGATTCAATTTTTTTAACAACGGGTTCTGTGGGCGTGGCTTAGGTGGTGGGCATGGCTTGGTCATGTGACTGGCTGGGTATGGCCAACTCAACACCACTCACATTGAGGCACACATCTCCTCACCTGGCCTCTCGGGACCGTGGAGAACGCTGCAATAGTCGTAAGTGTGAAAAATGGTCATGTCACTTTTTTCAGTGCCATTGTAACTTTGAATGGTCACTCCACACGAGCAAAGTACCAGCAAAGGAGGGGGAAAAAAACTTCCTGTCCTGAGATAGGAAGTCTAGTCCTGCCAAGAATGTAATAAGGATTAATGGAGAGGCAGTTTCAGTAAGCAACACCAGAATGTTTCCTTCCTGCCTTCCTTACAGAATTAGGCCAGTAATTTCTTTTAATAATCGGTTCTCCAAACTGCTTAGAATGTTAACAACTGGTTCTAGCGAATAGGTGCAAACTGGTAAAATCCCACCCCTTCTCTGAAGTATTTTTGTCCAAACCAGCCCAGTACATTCTGTCTCCTCTGCCTTACCAACTTCTTTTTTAGTGGTACGTTCAACAATTTTATTCTGACTAAGAGACACATTTTATTCTGTAGAAGGACACATTTTATTCTGTATGATGTACGAGGCAGGGAAAAATGGGCTATATTTTCAAGTTAGATGCTGATTAAAATCAGAGAACCATCGGGAAGTGAGTATAAAAAACCTTGTCTGTTCTTTGAGAAAGCCTCAAGAACCCTGGAAGGTTGCTTCTGAGCATTCTTGCAGCACATTTATTCCCACTATAGTGCTTCACTGACATCACCATGAATCAGGAAACATGCTTGGGAGATTTCCAGATATGAGCACATTGTAATGTGCTGTGACTGCTACAAACATTGCCCATAGAGGAATTTGTAACTATAAGACCTACTTCCATCTTTTTTTTCCCCCTATTTGAGGTTATATCATTACCTCAGTATTGTAGCCTTTACCTCAGTAATCAGATGAAGAGAATTCTTGAAGAGAATCAATGAAGAGAATTCTTGAAAGTATAAGGGCAGGTAATAATTTTAGGTAATAATTTTTAAATAAGACTTAACGTTGATATTTCCCAAAGGCATTCTTAAATTGAAACTCTCTTCATTTGCTCAAAATTCTCTTTAAAACCCCCGCATTCCCAATTTAGATCTAGGACTCCCAAGGAAAGAATTGTGCAGTCATTAAAAATGAGTTATCATGTAATGCACAGATAACTTGTACTGTTCACAATCTCCTTCTAGCCTGGCAGTTTAGTTGTCTCAATATTTCCTCTGTAAAATCTGTACTTTTTTGAAATAATGTTTTTAAATGAAAATGAAATGAACATACATGGTTGCTTCCAACTACTCTATCGAGCGAAACAAGTTCATATTAGAAACAGATGAAATCTGTCCATTCCAGTTTCCTATCACTAAACACAGTTAGCCCAACAGTAGTCAATTATGTATATTTCCTTTAGCGCACATATTTCTTCTGCTTTTGCCTCTAGTATACATAAGTTTATGCAAGGCATGAGGGGAAATCAGATAACTGAATCACATAATTCCAAAGAGTACAAATTCTGAAGGATAATTAAATTTTCATTCGTGTATCGGTGTGGGAAGTACAAATTAGATGGGTTTCCATTAAAAGCATTTTCTCCCATAGGCTATAATGAACTACCTCTCACGTTACCAAATGTACTCATGAAAGAACCTGTGAGACCCAGGTTAACTTATTATGGCCTTGTTTTACAAAACAAAAAAAGGAAACAAAAACCCTTATGGATAACACATAAATGGGCCATCAACCCATTAATGAAGCCAGATAGAAACTACCGCCCAGTCAGGCACTGAACCAGGCCACAAACAGCAAGCAGACAAAATGGAACCATCAAAATAAAGACAGTGCCAACTGCAGCAACCATTAATTGACACTTCCCACAGGCAACCTCCAGTCATTAACCAATTCCCCCGAGTTCGAATCTTACATAGAGCACAAATACTGCAAGACGATCCCCACTTCAGAATCACTGTGAAACCCGGATCAATACTCAGTTCTTAACTGATGAACCCTGGAGAACCTGATTGTTAAATTTGTATAAAAATCCCACTGCAGTTACAGATAGTCCCCCAATTGAGCCCAAAATTTATGTTGCTAAGTAGAACATTTGCTAAGTGAGCTTTGCCCCCATTCTATGACTTTTCTGGCCACTGTTGTTAAGTGAATCACTGCAATTGTTAAGTTAGTAACATGGTTGTTAAGAAAATCTGGCTTCCTCATGGAGTTTGCTTGTCAGAAGGTCACAAAAGCTGATCACATGACCCCAGGACACTGCAACTGTCATAACTATGAACCAGGTGCCAAGCATTTGAATTTTGATCATGTGATCATTGGTTACAAGTGCGAAAAACGACCATAAGTCATCTTTTTCAGTGCCATTGTAATTTTGAACAGTCATTAAATGAACTGTTGTAAGTTGAGGACTACCTGTACGGCACTTGGAATACACTTGGGGCCAACGAGACTTTCAGAGACAAACACCAGTCTTTCATTTGGTCTGTTCAGAGACACACCATCTAAAACTCATTGTTTACGTCTGTCTGTGAGAAAATAGATATGAAAACTCTTAATAGAATATACGATTATAGGATGTTGCAGCAGAAAATGTAAAATTATGAAAGGATGGAAAGGTAGATATACAAGCATTTGGCTTATATTACAGGCTTAAGGATCAAAGGGCCTGTTCGTGCAGGAATGATTTAGAAGAATGAGAAATAGAAAACTGAAATCTTATCAGATTGATTCTGTGCACAAAAAGTAAAAATACCACATCTCAGTAATCTAGTCACTTTGCTTTACCTCTTCACATCACTACCTAAAATAGACCTGAGCTAAATGATCCAGCAAAATGAAAGATAACTTAATCTCTACCCAGAAATGTCTTCTTAGTTTTTCAGATAGCTATTTCCTCTCCCTCTCATTTCTCTACTCAGACAGGAAATCAGCTCTCTCTTGCTTACTGAACATTTATTGCTTATTGACCTTCAGCAGCCAGCCTAGTGTGGAAAAATGCCTTGCTATACCAAATAGGGGATGTCTCATATGTGCCCATTGCCAAGGGTCACCTTAATTCAACATTTGCTTCCCATAGGAACAGCCAGGTGTCTCACAAGCAGCAAATGTGGAGATATGACCTCCCCCTGCTATTGCTCCTCTGCAGCTGGTATTTTGAGGTCACTGGCGCAACTTGGAAGTAACATTGATTCTTAAAGATTAAATTTGTTGGCTGGTCTTTGTTCCATAAATTTATTTGCGGTGGCGCAGTGGTTAGCGTGCAGTACTGCAGGCTACTTCTGCTGATTGCCTGCTGCCTGAAATTTGGCAGTTCGAATCTCACCAGGCTCAAGGTTGAGTTAGTCTTCCATCCTTCTGAGGTTGGTAAAATGAGGACCCGGATTGTTGGGGACAATATGCTGACTCTGTAAACTGCTTAGAGAGGACTGTAAAGCACTGTGAAGTGGTATTAAGTCTAAGTGCTATTGCTATCCAACCCCACCTTCAAACCATACAAGTCAGTAGTCATGTCATGCCTGTCCTACCTGTAAACTTTAACCCCTTGCCTAGCTAAACAAGAGGCCCTTAAGAAGAAAAAAATACATGGTGAATTCTCTGTAAACTAAAGATGATTCTTCAGTCTATTTTTGGCGTAAAGTTCAAGCTCAAGGAAGTTTGCTTAGGGCTGCACAGACACAATGTAAGAACAGTGTAATTAGACAATATCAAAATGATGTGTAATTCACACCATACAATACGGTCTATGGCAAACAAATTTAGGTTGCGTTGAACGACCCTCTCACTTTTTATGATGGTTTGTTCCCTCTCTAAAAGTAATAGCACCATATTAATTATCTGCAAATTTAATTTGCTAATAAATTGCAAGTGCTTTCATGGAGGTGGCCAATTAGCATTCCACTAATGCTGCCATTTGTTGAAAAAGACTCATGGGAATACCATGGGCAGCCCAAAAAAGAAAAACAAACAGTTTATGGAACAATCCAGAGTTCTCCATCAAAGCACAAATAACCCAGGTTCAAATTATCCTACTTCAGATGCATTATGTGATGATTCAGCTCTCAGGAAAATGCTCTGATGGGGAAAGAGAAGGGGAAAAGGGGGAAACCAGAACATGGCATAAACCTATATGAATATATATTATGAATAGGTACAGGTACACTGTTGAAAGACCAGGTTAGAAATAGGTAATTATGGACAAAATCTAACTATGTAATTGCTTCAAGCTGAAAACAGCTTTTTTGATGGCACGTAATCAATCTATCAATGCTGTCATTAGATTTCTGGGGGAAAAAAGTCCGATATGTCATGACATATTCGAGATGAGTTGGGTTTCAAAGGTCACATTTACTAGGGATTATCATAGTTGAAGCTAGAGAAATCTAGATGGCAACAGTTTATGGAGGACTGACTTGTCATTTCCTGAGGCATGAAAACAGTTCTTGACAATTGAGTGGAACTTGCTTTTGAAAAGGTATGTGCTTCATCTTGTTAAGTATATTAGAGAAATACACATAAATTCTGAGACTTCCTAGAACTTAGACGAGGAGAACTCCTTACCAATGCACTGCAGTCATGGGTACAAGTTCTTTTTTATTTCTCAGCCCTTCAATGGATACATTCTAAAAACAGGCAATTACTTCATTTATTTCTAGTAACAGTGCCTGAAATATTGAAAATATTATCCCCCCCGTGAAATTGTATTATTTTAAATAGAGTAGCTTTGGGGAAAACCAGAAAATAAATCAAAATTTGACATTAAGGTGAACAACCATGGGTGCATATAAAAATCTAAACATTCCAACAGCTCTGTGGCTTTTTTCTCCTTGGGAATTTAGGAATCTGAAATTCCGGTAGTGCAAGGAACAAGAGATAAATGTCTTTTTCTCTTTTGAAACCCCAATGTCCTTCATCCTTGGCATCAGCTCTGCCCCTTGCTAGAGTCCTTTGTTTAAGAAGTTATATTTGATTAATGGAAACTAAAAACAGCCAGTGCATCTCCTCTCTAAATACAGCACACATGCACACACATACACACATACACACACGTGTGTGTATGTGTGGTGTGTGTGTGTGTGTGTGTGTGTGTGTGTATAAAAGCAAGGAAGGTGAGTTTTAGTTAATTACTGAAGCCATCACAACTAATCAATGTTTAAAGCAAATGGCTTAAGAACAGGAGTACCATGGTGGTTATAGCCTTTCAAAAGAGCAGACACTGAACAGTACAAACACCTTAAATGAAATTGTAAAACAGCACTTGCCAACATGGATCCCTTCAGATGTATGTGCTGACTGAGAAATTTAAGGATTTGTAGAGTACCAAAACGAAGAGGATAGACTTATAGAATATAAAATCAAAGAATCATAGAATGGAAACCCTGGAGAGGATGTAGCAATAGCAACAGCAGTAGTACTTAGATTTATGTGTATATACCACTCCACAGCAGTGGTGGGATTCAATTTTTTTTACTGTCGCTTCTGTGGGCCTGGCTTAGTGGGTGTGGCAGGGGAAGGATACTGTAAAATCTCCAGTCAGAGGTGGTATTTGCCGGTTCTCTGAATTACTCAAAATTTCTGCTACCAGTTCTCCAGAACTGGTGAGAACCTGCTGAATAGCACCTCTGCTCCACAGTGCTTTACAGCACTCTCTAAGTGGTTTACAATCTCGATCCTCAACAATCTCTGTCCACATTTTACTGACCTTGGAAGGATGGAAGACTAAGTCAACTTTGAGCCAGTCAAGATCAAACTCCTGGCAGTGGGCACAGTTAGCCTTCGACAGTGCTATTGCATCATCATGGCATGAGTCCAAGTCCAAACCTTTTACCACAACCCCTGGCATGTAAGTAGACTGAGAAATCCTGAAATGACAAGTCTCTAGTATTAAGCAACCCTGGAAGGAGAATTTAACTGCAGAAAGCTCAAAATAGCACAGCATAAATATAGGGATACCCATCGACCAGGGGTGGTAATGACCAAAGGACCTAATAATGGTAGGAAAAAAGAAAGGTGGAATCATCATGAACAGGGAAAATTATCCTCCACATTTATTTTGAGATAATACTCAACATAAGGATGCCAATACGAGTGGAACATTTGTGTCATAAATTTTTCCACTGTTACTTTTAGGAAAACTTTTGAAGGTCTAAGAAGAGGTATAAATTGTGTGGGCAAATGGCTGTTCAGAGATAATGCATTCATTGGAAACATTTTCCATAGTACTTGGGAGAGTACCACAACACAACTACTTGAACATGAGCAGAAAAGCATCTTTCACATTAACGTCTGGAACTCATGTGAGTCTGACCTTTACTTCCTCCATCTTTTAGCTCTGTACCAGTGCTTAGGAAGATACAGGATTAAACAACTGTCTGATTCTCAGCTTATGAGTAAAAAGCCTTACAGCATTAATTTATTACAGAAATTAAAGCCTTCCAATTTTTTACAGTAATTGTCTTGACCAAATTTGTCAAGGTAGTTTCCACTGTAACCTTAATCTGGGAACAAAGGTTTCTGTTTTGATCACTCTGTTTAAAAAGTGTTTCTGCAATGTTTTCAACAGATCATTTGCTGAATCATAAAATTAATCACTCCAGTCAAGTACTTTTCACACAGGCTGACGCTGACAAATGGAAATTGTTCATACACTCAGAAACAGGAGAGAGAGTGAATGAGCGCCAATTTTTAACTGTCTCGGGATTCTTGGCAAAGTGTGCTACTATGTAACAGACATATTAATTACCAAAAGACAGGTAAAGGATCTTGCTGCATAAAACTTTCAATAAAGTTATAGGATATTTTAAATTTATATGGTTTTTTTTTACATATTTATACTGAAATATTCAGCACCACAGGAATTCCTAGAGAGGTTAACAAATCATATTAACGAATTTAAACATGTATTAACACTGTTTTTGTTTACTATAGCAATAGCACTTAGACTTATATACTACTTCACAGTGCTTTACAGCCCTCTCTAACCGATTTATAGAGTCAGCATATTGCCCCCAACAATCTGGGTCTTCATTTTACTGACCTTGGAAGAATGGAAGGCTGAGTCAACTTTGAGCCGGTGAGAATCAAGCTGCCGAATTGCTGGCAGCCGGCAGTCAGCAGAATTAGCCTGCAATACTGCATTCTAACCACTGTGCCTCCTCAACTCTTATATACTAAAAAAGGCTAAAACATACGAAGGACAGTTGCAGGAATTGGGTTTGTCTAGTCTAGTGAAAAGAAGGACATCATAGCAGCATTCCAATATTTAAGTGCTGCCACAAAGAAGCGGGGGTCAATCTATTTTTCAAAGCACCAGAAGGCAAGACAAGAAGCAATGGATAGAGACAAATTAAGGACAGAACCTACATAGAACAAAGGAGAAATTTCCTGAGTGAGAACAATTAGGCAATGGAACAGTTTGCTTCCAGTAGTTGTGGATGCTCCATCACTAGAGCTTTTAAGAAGAGTTTGGACAGTCATTTGTCCAGAATGGTATATGGTCCCCTACTTGTGCAGGAAGTTGGACTAGAAGACCCCCACAAGGTCCTTTCCAACTCTGATGTTTTTCTGTTACAACCATAATGAAGGCTATCCATTACAAACCTAACTTATGATCTGCCATCCCTGCTCCACCTAATGAATCGTTAAATGAAAACATGAGTCATTAAATACCGACCACACGATGCCTCAGAGGTGAGGGAGGCTTTTGGAGACTTAATGAATGCCAAGACCACCTGCTCTGGTCTCCCAAAGCCTCTGCCACCCACCCCAAGGATCCTCACAAGCCTTTTCCCATTCCCACCTGGAAAGACCCTCCTCCTCAATTATCTTTTGAAGAGCCCTGAGGCATTCCATGGAACCTGGAATGGATTTGCTTCATCATGGCACAATTCCAGAAGCGGTTGCCATTTTGTCCCACCTCCACAAAATGGGTGCATTTTGCAAAATGGGTCTTCAGATCATCATCAGATGGCCACAGGAAAGTGATCCATTTGTTGATTTAACAAAATCTTCATTAATGCTGCAGAAGCTTTCTGCAGTATTCAGAAACTTCTGCCATGCATGTAGACCTTGTTAAGGTAGCAAAGCAAAACAGTTGCCTGACAGCCGCTTATTTTATCCTTATAAATGATAGCCATTTAAATTTATATGGTTTTTGCTGCAGTGGTCCCATATTTATACTGAAACCCCAGGGTATTCAGCACCACAGGATTACATACTTTGGAAAGATTCACTACAGGAATTCCTAGAGAGGTTAACAAATCATATTAACGAATTTAAACATGTATTAACACTGTTTTTGTTTACTATAGCAATAGCACTTAGACTTATATACTACTTCACAGTGCTTTACAGCCCTCTCTAACCGATTTATAGAGTCAGCATATTGTCCCCAACAATCTGGGTCTTCATTTTACTGACCTTGGAAGAATGGAAGGCTGAGTCAACTTTGAGTCGGTGAGAATCGAGCTGCCGAATTGCTGGCAGCCGACAGTCAGCAGAATTAGCCTGCAATACTGCATTCTAACCACTGTGCCTCCTCAACTCTTATATACTAAAAAAGGCTAAAACATACGAAGGACAGTTGCAGGAATTGGGTTTGTCTAGTCTAGTGAAAAGAAGGACATCATAGCAGCATTCCAATATTTAAGTGCTGCCACAAAGAAGCGGGGGTCAATCTATTTTTCAAAGCACCAGAAGGCAAGACAAGAAGCAATGGATAGAGACAAATTAAGGACAGAACCTACCTAGAACAAAGGAGAAATTTCCTGAGTGAGAACAATTAGGCAATGGAACAGTTTGCTTCCAGTAGTTGTGGATGCTCCATCACTAGAGCTTTTTAAGAAGAGTTTGGACAGTCATTTGTCCAGAATGGTATATGGTCCCCTACTTGTGCAGGAAGTTGGACTAGAAGACCCCCCACAAGGTCCTTTCCAACTCTGATGTTTTTCTGTTACAACCATAATGAAGGCTATCCATTACAAACCTAACTTAATGATCTGCCATCCCTGCTCCACCTAATGAATCGTTAAATGAAAACATGAGTCATTAAATAGACCACACGATGCCTCAGAGGTGAGGGAGGCTTTTGGAGACTTAATGAATGCCAAGACCACCTGCTCTGGTCTCCCAAAGCCTCTGCCACCCACCCCAAGGATCCTCACAAGCCTTTTCCCATTCCCACCTGGAAAGACCCTCCTCCTCAATTATCTTTTGAAGAGCCCTGAGGCATTCCATGGAACCTGGAATGGATTTGCTTCATCATGGCACAATTCCAGAAGCGGTTGCCATTTTGTCCCACCTACAAAATGGGTGCATTTTGCAAAATGGGTCTTCAGATCATCATCAGATGGCCACAGGGAAAAGTGATCCATTTTGCTGATTTAACAAAATCTTTCACAATGCTGCAGAAGCTTTCTGCAGTATTCAGAAACTTCTGCCATGCTATGTAGACCTTGTTAAGGTAGCAAAGCAAAACAGTTGCCTGACAGCCGCCATTTTATCCTTCACCACAAACGAGTGGACAAAATGGTAGCCATTTCCAAGGCAAGTGTAATGAATGAGGAGGGTGTGTGGGAATCTGGCCCAAGTGCTGCAGGGTCCCAGTAGGATGGGATTGGGGGAGAGAGGCAGAGGGGGACTACAGCATCCCTATGCTTGGTTGGCAAATGACCCCAGGGTACTGCGGCCATCATCACCTTGAAACAGGGTCATTTGGGACATCTGTTATAACTTTTAACATTCGTTAAGTAACCTGTAATATCTCAGGGCCTATCTGCAACACTTTGTCAAATCTGTTCTCCGATTTCATAGAATCCCATGGTCATACTGGTCTTCAATTCTTCTTCAATTCCTTTCCAATTTACAAAACATCTTTCTCCCCTCCTCATCGGAATTGTTTGCAATTCTGCTTTTAGTACTAGTAATAGTGTATCATTTTTTTATTGCACCAGCTGTACCGTTGTGCCTAGTATATTTCTAAGAGCAATTTAGAGTACCAATTTTAATTTTTAAACATTTAATAGTTTGGAACCAAATTACTTGAAGCACTGACTTTACCTACACCAATGTTACTGCCCTTGAAAACTAGCAGCAAGGCACTTCTTGCCTTCTGAATGCTGGAAAGAATCAGATTCTTTTCTGAAGAAGGTAACCTACTAAGAAAAACTTGCTATCCCCCATCACTGAGGATGATGGTGATGATTACACTTCCCTTTCCTTTCCTTTCATTTTTATGGCTCTTTAATGGCATCCTTTTTTTAAAGACCCTGAGGCAGGATCTTTGCTTTCCTGTCAGTTACATTTACCAATTTTAATATTAATACTTAATAAATAAATGAATTTGTAGCTCTAAGATTGGGCTCAGTAACTTGACTGGGGAGGGTCTGCATTCTAAAAGAGAGTTCAAATTTTGCTTGGATTTTAAAACACTCAAAAGGAAGTAATTATTCAAGGGTCAAAACCGCATGTACGGAGCGGATATTCTTATGCAGTTACAGTCTCTCACACGTTCAAAGAGCCAAGTAATATAATCTCCTTTACCAATCCCATGATTTAGCATTCCGGCAGAGCTACAGCCACTTGCAAATACAGTATAGTAGTGGCAGACTCTCTCTGGCCCCATGGCGGTTTTAGTATTCCATTACAAAAAAAGAGAGAAAGAGAGAAAAACATGGTTTTAATTTGCAAGATAAAAGAAACAACTCAAATGCCCTGTCGTGCATAAAATATTTCCACTGGCTGTGTGGATGGAAAAGGCTGTTTAATTATCAGAGCAGAAAGAAGAATGCATCTGGCAATCAAGTTTTCACAAGTCTATTCATGCTTTTAGTATTTCAACAAGAGGTGTCATAGGGCAGTGCTAGTGAGAACGGTATCGAGTGTGATAACTATTGATATGGTATTTATACATGTGCTACTAAACCTGGCAGAAAGGACTGACCCAGCAATGTAATAGAACTTTCTGGAAAAAAAGAACTTCTTAAAAAACAAATTATTAAGTACTAGCTCGATACCTGTGCTTCGCTTACGAAACTATGGCTTAGTTTTTGGGGAGGAAAATAATGGGGAAAAATTCTGCCTCTGCCTACCCTCATCCATCGGTATTCATTGCCTAGCGTCCTGTCAGTGCGAGAGAGTTGAGAGCTCTTTGGAAAGTGAAACAGTATTTGCTGTATAAGCAAGGAGACCGCAAGGAGCCTGGGCATGGCTTAGCTCAACTGTTCTATACTAACACTGGTTGCTGCTGTGAAAGTAAAACTGAAACTGAAACTCCTCTCCTCTGTGTTTGGCATTTGGAACAGATTTCTTTTCAGGTGGGGAGGGGGAGTAGAACTCCTTAGCGTCAGAGTGTGTTAATAATAATGTACGAAATACTAGCGCTCTGATGGTCATTTTGAAGAATCCTTTCTTAGTGAGCACCTAGAAGCCAAGAGGATCATACGTGCCAACCTTTCAACTTTAAGGTTCTGGAGATTTTGTGATGATGCATGAGTGCTTTTATGCTTTTATATATAGAGAGAGATGAATATTTGGCTTTATTTCACCTGCCCCAAATTAGCTATCTACCTAATTTAGGAGTGGTTTCAGTAGACTAATAAAATCAATCCCTAGTTGACCTGGAAATGGGACTGCATTTGGATTTTAGGGGTTTCAGGCAGAACGTAGGAAATGCAACTTTTTCCTTAAAAAAAAGTTCATTTCCCCCTACATTACTGCCATGGTTTCTTAAACAAGCTTCTGGTTTCAGATATCAAAGAACCTTTTATGCATTTTGATAAGTAATTCATGAAAATACTCAAATGGCACCTCAATTAAAAAAAAAATTAATGAACTCATTTCCTCTGAAACGGAATCATTAGCTTCATGGCACCTAGGATAGCTTAGGGCTCACTGCTTTTTCAAAGAGTCTTCCTAGCTACTAGCTTTCTGGACCTTGGAAACTCTTCAAACATAGAGGCTAATCAGATCATGATGTTAGAGCTTTTCATCTGTCCATTCCCCTTTGCTTTATTAACTCCATCATTACTTCTAAAGGAATGCCGAGTGCTCTTTTTTCCCTTCTCTTTCTCCTTCATTCACACATACGCATATACACACAGGCGAAGAATGTTTGAAAGAAGCTACCAATTGCAATAAAGGTAAAGGTTCCCCTTGCACATATGTGCTAGTCATTTCCAGCTCTATGATGGCTATGAGGGATGCAGTGGCTCAGAGGCTAAGACACTGAGCTTGTCGATCAGAAAGGTAGGCAGTTTGGCGGTTCGAATCCCTAGCACTGTGTGATGGAGTGAGTTCCCGTTACTTGTTCCAGCTTCTGCCAACCTAGCAGTTCGAAAGCATGTAAGAATGCAAGTAGAAAAATTGGGACCACTTTTGTGGGAAGGTAACAGTGTTCCATGCACCTTCGGCATTTAGTCATGCCGGCCACATGACCACAGAGACGTCTTTTGACAGCGCTGGCTCTTTAGCTTTGTAACGGAGATGAACACACTCCCTAGAGCCCTAGAAACGACTAGCACGTATGTGTGAGGGGAACCTTTACCTTACCAATTGCAATAAAAATTGATGTGACCTATCATCAGGTTGGTAGATTATCCTATTTGCATATATTGCCTAGTATTGAGTTCAATAAACTGGCTATGAGAAGTTACCCAGTCATTTCTGAAAACCACAAAAATTAATTTAATGAGATGATTAATTTTATTTCTATTTCACCTTTCTTCTCAAAAGCTGAAGTCAGGTTTCAACATTCTATCCCCATTTCTAATTGTGCCCTATGAAAAAGTACAGAAAATGATTGGTCTAAACTCAACGTGTAGGTTTGATGGCTAAGTAGATATTTGAAACAAGATAACATGAGTGCTAATCCATTGTCCGCATCAAGGAATAGGTTTCTTAAATATCACATATTGTAACAATTTCCCCATTATGTACATTGACTTACAAAGAATCAACATTTTATATAGTGCAAACCTGACAACATCAACCTAACAGTCTCCAGGTATAATGAGATTTCAGTTCTCAGGATTCATACTCTACTGAGTACTGGTTTATGTTAAGGGAGAGTGGTCTAACTTGACTAGGAGAAATGCAGTGATGTATTTTTTTAACTAGCTTCATTTGAAAATACAAGATAATCACACTTTTTATATAAAATGCACTAAATAAAGGATACTTAGATCTCAATTTAAAAAAAAAGTGTGATGTGGCATCATCATGCTGATGCAGAAGGGCTTAGAGAAAATAAAACAAAACTGACAAACGTTATTTTAAATTGGGGGATTATGAGAGTTTTGGAAAAGTATTTGCTTGAAAACAATACTCTGGATTTTTGGGTCCACATTCATGTACATACATAGTCTCATAGATTAGGAACAAATCTCATCCGGGATCTAATTTTTGGAAACTTGGAGATGTGGTGCCAACAAAATCCTAATGCATGCACATACATAAAAGCAGCCTAACATCATTAAAAATATATCAAGCAACGTTTTTCAAAAAGTAAGTAAAATAGAGTAATTATCCCAAGTACACGGAGAAACGACTAATCTGTTCCTTTGACATTTCTGAGAAGGCTTAAAATGCTAGTTCATGTTGTTTTGCAAATCAACATGATCTACCTGCTGTATTAGTTTTCTAATCCCCTACCTTATTATCTCATTTCCTCCCCCAGGCTTATATTTTTGCCCCAAACAATTTGTCCCCTTTTCCCTAGCACTTTTATTAAAATGGCTATGCTGTCTCACACAATAGATGGAGCAGGACCCAAACAGGCAAACCAAAATTACTAAATCAATAACAAAGGACCATTTGTGATTAAAGAGCTATTAAGGAAAAGGTAGCTTATGAAGCCAGAAAAAGTCTTATTTTGCACTCTGAGCAAATTTTACTTTAAATATACAATAAATAAATAAGTAAAAATATTAAAAAAATAAGTAATTTTGAGGCAATCACTCTCACTTAGCCAATGGACCCGGTTCAGTAGCTCCAAGGATCATCTGTGAGCCAACCAGTTCGTTCCGACGATCAGCTGCTGGGCCCTCTACCCACCCTGGCTCTATACTGACTTTTATTTCCTGCTTTTCAACCTCAGCTGCTTCACGTGGCACAGCCGATTGTTAATCCTATTATGTCCTGGAGGGTCATGTCTTAATCCCATCCTCCTGGAGATGAAGGTCTTTTGTTTTGTATATAGGGTGGTCCAGTCTTTCTTAAGGGGCAAAAAATATATGCTGGGGGCTATTAAGAAAGGTGGGGACTGTTGTTTTCTGTCTCCAGGCACATCCTTCTTCATTTCTCATCCAGGGAAATATAATATTCCATCTTTTTAATATTTCTCAAAAAAATATTTCATTCTTCTAGGAGAGGGGGGGTCTTCCCTCACTTATGGATATCTTTCAAAGATTTAATTCATTCAATTCAAAAACAAATGTGGAGAGGGGGATGCATTTTGATGAAACTTATCTAAAGTACCCAATATTTAGTGAGCTATTTACCTGTCACAGAAGAACCACATCCAGTTAATATCCTCTTAGCAAGAGTTCCAACCCAACCCGGCGTAAACCAGACAGAGAAGTGGAGCCCGATGGTGCTCTTCCCAAACCCAACCAAAACCCCCCCCCAACCCCCCCCCCCCCAAACCCCCCCGAAAAAAAAAAAAAAACGACACACAGAAACATCACTCCAACCCCCCACCCCCCACCGCCCCCCTTCCCCCCAAAGACCCCACCCCCAACAACACCCAAAAACCCCCAACAACCCAAACACCAAAACCCCCCACTTTCCGTCATTAAACATTTTTATCATTTCTTTCCCCAACCTTTACCTCACCCCCAAAAAAAAACCTCCCCACCACCAAACACAAACAAAAAAAAAATTACCCCCCAACCAAAAATAATAATTATCAAATAAATATCCAACAATTATTTTGTTTTATCAATTGTTTATACAATTTCAAAATAGCAAGAGCACTTAGACTTATATACCGCTTTATAGTGCTTTACAGCCCTCTCTAAGCGGTTTACAGAGTCAGCAAAATATCATCCATTTTCCATAGTAATGGTGTTTTTAAAAAACACCTGAATATGTAGCTATTTAGCTATTACGTATACATGGTTTTACTCTTTCTAAAATATTTGCATTTGAGTCAATAACATTACTCCAGTATTCAAAAAAAGATGGAAATCAATGAGTAGAGTAGATCAAGACATTTCACATGACTGTAAAAATGAAATTTTTCACTCATTCCTGTAGTTTCAGTCTGCAAAGAGGCCACCACTCTGTTTGTTATCACTGGAAGCACAAGACAAGGTCACCAACTCAATTACTTTCCTCACATAACTTTGAAAGAGACCCCCTAATTCTGGTGACAAGATGAAAAAGATACACCTTACATCCCATTTCAAAAGTGTTTCTTGAGGAAAAAAGCAAGCATTGTTCCCTTACAAGATCTTAATTTATCTAACACGGTTTTATTTGCTTGGACATGGCACAAAATAGCTAACTATCACTACAGCAAAACGAAGTGTGCTTTTAATTTGTAAAGTTGTCACTTGCTGATTTTAAATTGTTTAAGCAAAAAAAAAAAAGAAACCATACCAAAAAGGAAAACTGATTCCCTTTGTGATATAGCTCCAAGATTAATTGGCTTCCTGGGTAAGATAACTGGTTAGCAAGAATACTGGAATCAGATGGTTCTCTATAGCCCAATTTCATTGTTGAAATTTTCTGTATGGCTTAATGAACTCAAAATACAGGCTGGAATGTCAGAAAGACTGAATCAATCATTCTCCTTTCTGAAGCAGGTAATTATCAAAGGTAGTTTCAATTTCTCATTTTTTTCCAATCATATCTATGCAAACATAAGAACGTAAGTTCAAGTCATGATGGGAGATTTGGAGAGTTTTATCATTAGGCAAAATCTTATCTTTGTAAACTGCCAGGAGTCACTGGGAGTGAGCTGGGTGCCCAGATAAATTTTCATTGATTAATTCAAAATAATAAAATAAAAATAAAATGATACCGTCATGGAGCGGATATTAGTGTAAACACCATCATCATCCCTAAGAGATCTCCCTCCAATGTTTCTGACTATTCTCTCCTGGAAGTCCGCAACATGTATAGAATAAATACTACAGAAGAACAGAGTTGGAAGGGATCCTTGGAGATCTCCTAGTCCAGGGGTTGCCAACCTTTTGGACCTCAGGGACCACCAAACTCATAATTTTAAATCCCGCGGACACTAATATGAATTTTGACTGACGGTGGCTTGCTGATGTTTTCCCAGAGTCTCTGCAGAAAGCAGCAGAGACTCTGGGAAAATCCCCCCCAAAAGTAAGCAGGAAAATTCCCCACCCCGTTTTCCTACTGATCGATCATTCTTTATTTGGGATTGCAGGATACTGTCTCCAGCTCCATTCTCGGGGGAGAGAGAGACTTTTGGCTTCATGCAAAGAAAGCAGCAGAAGCAGCAGAAGTCTTTCTTTCTCTTCCCCAAACTCTGCCAGAAATGAGTCTTTGTGAGACTTGTCACACCGGTGCAGCCTCTTGGAACAGGAAGCCTTGCAGGGTCCCAAAGACTCATTTCTGGTGGAGTTTCGGGGAGAGTAGAAAAGACCTTTGCTGCTTTCCTTGCGTGTAGCCAAAAGCAGAAGAAAGAAGCAGAAAGAAGCAGCCTGGTGACCAGGCCAGGCTCATGGAGCGATGGGGCAACTCCCCTCCTCCACCCTTTCCCCCTCCCTCACTACGTGTTGTTTGCAATGCAAGCGATGCAAGCCTTGTGTTCCTGTGGGCCATGTGGGCAGTGTAGCCTTGTGTTTCCACGCAGCCTTGCTTTGGGGGGCTGCTTTGGGGGTGACCTTCCTCTATGGACCAAAATTTTCTCACGGACCACCAGTAGTCCCCATCCCACTGGTCGGTGACCACTGTTCTAGTCTAATCCTGTTTTAAGCAGGAGACCCTATACCATTCCAGACAAATGGCTGTCCAATCTCTTCTTAAAAACCTCCCGTGATGGAGCACCCAAAACTTCTACAGGTGAACCATTCCACTGATTAATTGTCCTCACTGACAGGCCATCTCTCCTTAAATCTAGATTGGATATCTCTTTGATAAGCTTCCATCCATTACTTCTTGTCCTGTTTTCTGGTGTGTTGGAGACCAGGATGACTCCTTCTTCTAACTAACCCCTAACCCCTCAAGTATTGGAAGAATGCTATCATGTCAACCCTTGTGTTTCTCTTCTAGACTAGGAGTATACCTAGTTCCCACAAGATCCATTGTATGTGTTAGCCTCCAGTCTCTTAATTAACAGTAAGAATCTGTAGAATTGGTTCAAAAATATTCGGCATATGCAAGGTAGTTCATCCTGGTTATAAGATCATAGACACACTGTGAATTCAAAATATATTTTCCAGTTGCCCTGTTTAATATTCAATATAGCAAACTAATTAATATAAGGCAATATACTTACAATATAAATACATAGTATTAGTAATGGAACAAAGAAGCCTCATTTTTTTTCCCATAAAGATTTTTTTTTAATGTGATTAATTGCTCAAAAGTCCTCTTCCTGTACTTTTGTGGGGGGAAATGTCACTCCAATATTAATAGAGAACACATATCAACAATCTATATTAAGTGACAGTAGATTTTTTTAGGGGGGTAAAATACCAATTATTTTCACTAGTCCTGGTGCAAAATGCCCATAATTCAAGTCTTTATATATCCAAATACTGGGATAAGAACTAGATTCTTTTAGCTTCTCAAGTAGATTTTACTGCCGTTATAAAGATTCCTACTTAAAAGTCAAACAGCTGTAAATTATTAAAAGGAAGCAACCACTTTCTTACAAGCAAATAACTCCATGGAATACAGGTTGCTTCTGAGAAAATATATGTATAAGCATTTATCTCATCTTTTGCATATGTGAGAAGCCCCCCCAGAGCAATGAAATATTTTTGGAAACATTAAAAAGGCAGAATATTGTATTTCCCCAGAGGGAGAAATGGAGAAACATGTTTTTTAGAGGCAGGAAGCAGCCCCAAGTCTTTCTTAATAGCCCACAGCAGATACCAGCACTTAAGAGATAAAGAGCTTATTGAAAGAAGAAGCCAACTATCTAGATGGCTCTTTTCATAAGCAAAGCAAATACTGCAGGCGGAAATCCATTCAAGACAGGATACTTTGAAACTCCTTGGCAGAATGGTAGGATTAGAAAGCAGCCCCTCACCCAAGATCCAACACAGGACGAAAGCCATTAGCCACAATAGGAATTGCCCAACACCCTTTCAGAACAAAAGTCCCCTTCATTATACCACCCTCAGAACAGTTCGAACTTCAAAGTCATAAAAACCTGGGAGCTCAGATAAACAATAAGCCTGAGGTTGACCAAATTAGTCAGACAAACAACTAGGATTTGCATTTCCTCTTTTGCCTATAGAGCCAGCTATGACCCCTACATGACCCCTTAAGAATCTGACAACAGCCAATAGAATATTAAAGGACATGTTCTTACAAAGGAACAGGAAACTCAAATACAAAGCAAAAATAAGGTATAAAACCCACTCACTCTCAACCCCATTTTGTCAGCTGCCCAGAATCATATGTGATTCTGCTTCATCAATAAACCATCTTTCCAATCAGCCTCCGTGTTTCCAGTGTCTTTCTCCCAGCTTGTAACTGAACCAGATGGATATTTCTTCCCACATTTGAGATAGAGATCTCCCTCCCTCCCTCCCTCTATATATGTGATTGATTTGATTGGAGTTGTTGGATGGAATTTAAGTGGGTCCTATCACTGCTGTGTAGTTTCTGCCAGTTCGTACCCATTTTATGTTCTTGCTTTTGCTTATTAAATTTATCTTCTAGACTAGCCATACCTAGTTCCCACAACGTTTGCAGGTAGATTTAGATTTACTTTATGCTGATGTTTTAGATTTAATGTTTTAACTATCGTTGTCTAAACGTTTATATAAGTCTCTCTCACAGAAAATAAGCACCCTTCCTTAAAGGCAGCACGTGCATTTAAAAATAAACAAATGAAAAGCTTCACTTTAAGAACTGTCACCTCTGTTTGCTTGTCTGGCTCTCCTCTTTTCTATGAGATCATACTTTTTACAGCAGGAAGACAGTGTGCAGAAGCTGTCGCGTTTATAAACTTTGCAAAACCAAGACAAAAATAAAAACATCATGCATGCCCTTTAATATGCGAACTATACACAGTTTTACTTCAATAATTACAAAAAATCAATAAAAATCAAATGCAGTCGTTTCCAGAACGGGACCGTTGTTTAATCAAGCCGTTGGCTTCCAAAGGAGGTGGGGAATCCAACCGCCCAGCTGTCCCTCTCCTTTACATCTGCTGCTCAACAGGAAACCTGTTAAAAGGCTATTAAAATCTTAAGGTAACAGCCCTTGTAAGGCTCTGAAAAAAAAAACAAAAAACAGTGCAGCAATTTGCTGTTTGTGTCTGGAGCTGGAGCCATTTCCTTTGCCCGTACTGCAAACAGCTTCTGTCAGGAGCTGTGAAAATCAATTCTGCAATAAAGAGAGTAAAATGAGCTGGGGATGCAGTTCGGCCTTCGGGGCCAACCAACACAGGGGAGCCTCCTTCTGGGCACACAAAGCATCTACAAGCCCCTTCTCCCCAAAGGCTGCGTGAAACAAATAACACTCAGGTGCTATTAATATCTTCCAACTGGATATCACAGGAGAATTGGCTCAGGAAAGCCAGAATCACCACAACACACAGCGGACTCTGCAGGAAGACTTGCCAAACAGGGAGGAGCCGGCTAAATGTTTGGCTTCATTTGCCTCTTTTTATGCTTAGGATTACAGTAATTGCTGAGGATGCCTTTTCTTCCAAATGAGACTATTCAGATATCTTTAAAGGCAATAAAGAATTATTGTATCCCGCTTGAAGGAGATTACTGACGACAATAGTACGTGTACTGCACAAAATTGGGTTGTTGATGTTAATGACAAATGCCTCCTATGCCTCGGGCACATAATAAATATTACGGTATTTTACTGGAAGAATTTTCAATTCCCCTGACCAGGGTGAGAATTAAGAACAACCACACCTGCTTAAATGAAAACAACTAGGAAAAAAAGGGGTATTTTTGATGATATAGCAGAAAGATCAATGGAAAAAAATATTCCTTTTGTGTGCCAATTAGAACGTTTCCTTGGATTTTGTTTTACATAAAGAGGAGGGGTTGTATAAGTGCTTATTAAACTCAGGTTTTATCCCTTTCTTGTAAATGAGGATTCTACCAGGGGGTACAATCCTCATTTACAAGAAAGGGATAAAACCTGAGTGTAATAAGCGCTTATTTCCAAGCAAGCAAAGAAAGTTGCTACAGTTAGAATTTATTATATCCCCATTCCTTTAAAGCAGTTTTGGATCCATGTGGTCCCATCTTTGATTAGACAGCTTATTTCTTTAAGGGGTTGAGTTGGAAGGAAGTCTGAAAAATGCTGTGACATTTGGCTGCAAATAGTGAGTTAACATCATGGAGAATATGTAATTATGTATTTGGGGTTTTGTATTTTTCGGATTATGAATTTTGTATGAAAGATAAAGTGTCCTTTAAAAATCAGTTTGCCTAGCTAGCTCTGAGTTGGCTGAATATTAAGGGGACCCAAGGGATAACTGCTATGGTTGTGAAGTTGCTGTCCTATGCTGTATGCCATTAGTGACTGGTTGTTGTTTTTAATTGACCTTTTTCAATGTTGTTAGCTGCTCAAAATTGCTGTTTATGAAATTGGATACCCTTGAAAATTGTCTGAAATAATAAATACTTCTCTATTCTGGTTAAAACAACAATTCCAGCCAAGTCAGGCTTTTATTGTTAAGAAAGAGTGTGCACAAATGCTTTGTTAACAATCCAGAACAAACTGTTGGGTTTCCTAAACACCTTAAGTGCTGTTTTGTGTTGGACCTAATTCTGTTACATGGTTTGGCTCAAATAAAATCCAGAGGGATCACAGAATGAATTTAAGGGCCAATTGGTCCAAGACTGGTGAGTATCTTAAATCCTGCATTCAGGTTGGTCGCCACGATGTAAAGATTCTAGAAAGAGTGCAGAGAAGAGCAACAAATTAGGGGACTGGAGGCTAAAACATATAAAGAACGGTTGCAGGAACTGGGTATGTCTAGTCTAATGAAAAGAAGGACTAGGGTAGGCATGATAGCGGTGTTCCAATATCTCAGGGGCTGCCACAAAGAAGAGGGAGTCAAGCTATTCTCCAAAGCAGGAAAGAAGGCAGGACAAGAAGCAATGGGTAGAAACTAATCAAGGAGAGAAGCAACTTGGAACAATTTCCTAACACTTAGAACAATCAGTGGAACAACTTGCCTCCAGAAGTTGTGAATGCTCCAACACTGGAAGTTTTTAAAAAGATGTTGGATAACCATTTGGTGTAGGGTTTCCTGCCTAGGCAGTGGGTTGGAGTAGAAGACCTCCAAGGTCCCTTCCAACTCTGTTATTCTATTCTTCTATTCCTTTTCTTTCTTCAGCTGTTCTAAATATGACATGCCATCCTGCGTTAATCTTCCCAGTGCCCGCCCTTCTCTTTCCCCCATGCTTCCTTCTCAGACATCAGAAATGTCCTTGGATCTTTCCCACTGTTACTTCCATCTACTTTAACACAGAACAATCATATTTCAATCTACACTGAAAATAAAACTGCATAGTTTTTTTTCTCATAATTTCACAATATCTGAAACATGTATTCTTCTGTCTGTTAAAATAACTGCAGAAAACAGTCTCTGCACAGAGTGATTTTCACATCCTTCATGTTAAATGTATATACATAATTACTGAAGAAGTACACAAGCTGGGAACTCAAACTAGCGTTGGTTTTAGCACCGTCAGAAGTAAACAGCCAGTTGCTTTTTCAGTTGCTACCAGCCCAGGAAAGGATGGCTTCCACAGAATGCTCAGGAAATAAGACGCAAAACAATTTAAGCTTATTATTATAAATGGAACTAGCAATTGATCGTAGACTGTTAGTGGATTTTGAAAACAAAATATGAAAAGCAAAGAATATGCAATGGATCCTTAACACAGGGGTGTCAAACTCATGGCCCGTGGGCCAGCTTTACATTAAAAAGCGCATGTGGGAAAATCCTCCCTATGCTTTTCTAAATTGGAGACTCTGAGCCTCTGCCAAACAGGAGGGGGTGTACTGTCAACTACCAAACACCTGTTTTTGTTTTGCTAACCTTTAAAAAACACAATGAAACATGGAAGCAAATTATAGGAGGCAGAGTGTTATTCAGGGAGCCTCCAAAACTCTACATTTGGTAGAAATGCTTTTTTTAAAAAAATATCTATTTTTCTAAACTTCATGCATTTTTAAAGTACAAGGAGTTGTGAGTACCGTACTGAAATATGGCTTTATGATATAATTTTTCAAGGTCTTTGAATATGTGTGTGCATGTTGGGTGGCTTACAAAGATTAAACACCAAATAATATGAACGATGGGCACAACTAAAAATGACCCTGCTGGGGGAAAAACATCACATTGAACTATAATCTCTCATTCAACATTGAATTCACAGAACACCTTAGCCTGCTACATCAGGTACATAAAGGCTCTCCTGAAGACAGCAGAATCAACATTAGATGGACCTTGGGGGAGAATTCAATTCCAGAGAGCAAATAAAGTGAGGAGAGGACATTCTCCTGAGTTTCATATGATGAATTGAATTGAATTGGCATCCTTCAGTCTCAAGAGACTGTGGTATCGTGCTATGAAACCGCTATCTGTCACTTCCTGTGTTGTTTCATTGTGTATGCAAAGCTGGAGTGTTTTTTTCTGCATTTGTTACAATTATAAGTAACTCAATGTAACAAACATACATAACACTCCTTCCTCCTCCTGTTCCAACTCACAACACCCTGTGAGATGGATTGAGCTCAGAGGAAATAACTGGCCCAAAATTATTCAGCCGGCTTTCATGCCTAAGGTGGAACTAGAACTCCCAGTCTCCTAGATTCTACACCAAACTTTCTCAGAAAGAAACAACAGGCCATGAAATTAAAAAAAAAAAAAACTGTATTCCTTGAGAGAAGGACAATTTAAACTAATCCTGAAATACAAAATGGTGTTTTAAAATAAATTATTGAAGCTCTAAGTCAGATGTTATTGGACAAAGGATATTAACACACCTGATAAGATACATCTCAGTTCCATATACTCCTTCCAGGATTACATGGAACAATTTGTGATCATTATATATCAAGCAGTGAATCCTACCTTGGATAAACACTAACATCAACACAATCTCCCCTTTGTTACAAAACAACATACAGGTTTTTCAGGCTTCTTAAGTAAAATAGTAGTATGCTGTTTAATATAGTTGGGAGAAGAGGAAAATTTGCAGTAATCCAGATTGTGTTGGTCTGTATCTTCCACCATTGCTGATCACTGACAACACTGATTAAGGCTGATAGGAATGGTAGTTGAACAAAATCAAGAGGGACATTAATTCTCTAGACATGTGTTAGCTACTAAGAACATGATTCCCATGGAGATTGTGGAACTATATGACAGTTTCACCCTGAAATTCAGATGCCTTTTAGATACCTCTACCTTCATTGTAAAAAGAGAGTATTCTACCTATAGCTAAAAGAATGTTAATCTACTGAGTTGTTTCATCACTTCCTGTTTTTCTGAAAATACCGGAAGTGACGAAACGGGGCTAGTTTTCAGCCTGCAGAAGCCTTCCTCAAGCCTCTGGGAGGCTGAAAAAGGTCTCAAACCAGCCAAAAATCAGCTGTGAGGCGCAGTGCAGGTAAGGGGGCAGCAGGGTGGATAGGTGGGTATTGCATGCATTAGTAGGGGGCATGGGGGACATTGCCTTCTGGGTGGTGGCATGTGAGCGTTCAAGTGTGCGCACAATTTTTGGCATAGGAGCCCAAAAAGGTTAGCCACCGCTGCTATAGAATAATAATGGTTATATCCCTATACACACTCTCATTAAAAACTGCTTCTTTGTTACATCTTGTCAATGCATGCATATTTATCATTAATACACAGGAAGTGAATACGCCTAATCAAACCAGAAAGATTCCTTATACAAGGGAATTCTTCTCTAAAAGGTCATACAGCTTCTTTGGATAGATTTCTTTAAGTCGCTCAGAAATTTCAGACTTGGTCAAAGAAATTAAAATTAGTGGGAATTTCTGGCAGGGGAGTTTATGGAGAAAAATGTAATATAAAAAAGCCTTTTTTAGGAAAAAAAAATTACATAAAAAAATTAATGAATTCAAGCCTACATGCATATTTATTGAAGTCTACCCCTTTTAAACTCTTACATAAGGATCCAAAAGTCATCCATCATTCTGAGATCTAACCTTCTTCTGAATAAGAAATGAAATTTTTATTTCTTATTATGAAATTTTTGCTTTCACTGTAAATTAATTAATGGCATATATCATGGGACTTTGTTGTTTTTGTATCATTTTAAATAATGTTAATTTTGATCATGGTTGCATTGCAACTTTGTGGGAGAATGCATGACAAATGTTTTTGTTGTTGCTTGTTAGAACTGGGGTTCCCTAATCCATCCAAGATAAACTTCATTGCCCAGAATTCCCATTTAACAGAGCAGTAACTTTCTGGAGATGACTGAAATTCATCATATCTGGAGGACACAACATTGGAGTAGATGGTACAAAAGTATCATTACTTCAAGCCAACTACACAGAGAGAAACATAGTACACTAGCATATATTAACTAGTCTGAAGAAAAGGCCAACATTCTATTCATGTGCCAAGGGGAAGAATAAAACTCCAGAGTCTGATTTAAGACTATAGCAAGGACACCTTATTAAAATGAAGAAACTGCTGAAGAAAGTAGTAACAATAGTATGAAATCTAATATTTCAATTAAAGTGTAACTTTGCTGCACTAGAAAATCAAACACCAATCTTCTTGTGGTATAATGTAGTACACAGCTTGTTATTTCAACAAAAATACCTAATCTAATTACGTGAATATTTATGCTACAAAACAGAATGTCAGGTTATTGTACTCTACCTAACCAAAATTTTATTAAAATAAACTAGCCAAGAGTGGAGTGGTTCTAGAGTAATTCTAGAAAATAGCAGATGGTAATTTGGGAAACAAATTGTCTAAAAAAGTGCTTGTTCATTACTTGTCACGAGACTTGCCATTTGCAGTTAACTGTACTATCAAAATTGAAAGCCAATTGGAAATATAAATGAAATTAATATGTATTTATTGTAGAGAATGACCCAGCCTTGTTAGCACAGTACTTGCCCTATTTGGTCTTTAAACATCACCAAGTCTCTAGAATAATACAAGATGAAATAAGATGGAAAGTAATTGTAAAAGGGTTTGGATATGTTAGAATTTAGCAGGGAACCAAGTTGTATTCTTATCAATACTTAGGATTTTTTGTTTTTGCTTAGAAAAATGCACAGCTGTATAAAATGCACAATTGGAGTGGTGGGTAGAAACACTGGATGGAAATTTAGTTTTTATAAAAAAACAAACAATCTGCTTTAGCAATTATACAACAATTAAAATAGATATGATCTATGAAAGCAGAAACAATGCACGCATCTTACAATAAAAAATCCTATATACATTTTTTTACCTTTCTGGCTGACTTAAAGCTTTTATGCGCATATCTAATACTTCCTATTAAAAACATTTCATTACGAGCCAATTTGCTCTTGTGGTTAAGGCACCAGCATACAAACCAGGAGACTGTCCTGCCTAAGGCGTAAAAGCCAGCTGGGTGACTTTGGACCAGTCGTTCTCTCTCAGACCAATCCATCTCACAATCAAGGAGAAAAGCAACCTAGAACTAAGGAGAAATTTCTGACAGAACAATTAATCAGTGGAATGACTTGCATTCAGGAGTTGTGGGTGCTCTCACTGGAGGCTTTCAAAAAAGAACTGGACAATCTTTCGTCTGAAATGGTATAGGATTTCCTGCTTCAGCAGGAAAAAGTTGAAAACCTCCAGGATCCCTTCCAACTCTGCTATTCTGTTATGGAAAAAAATGGAGGAGGAAGGAGTAATGGGTACATTCTCTACCTTGAATTACTAATAAAAATAATAAAGGCGAGATGAAAATAAATACATTTTTCAAGAGACTGAGCTAGACAGACGCAAGAAATGTTTCTCTCATTAAATACAACAAATGATAAATAACACTGTAACTTCAGAATGGCCCTTCAAATAGAACTAAGTTGAACATCAGTTTGTCTGCATTATCAGAAGACAAACTGCCATTCATTTTGCTACTGCAATAAAAATTAAGATTATTTATTTTAGCTTCATGACTTCTGTTTCAATTTGATCTAGATTGCCAGAGTTATGGCCAAGATGTGACGGTTTGAAATTTCAACATACTTGTAAATAACGCCAATCAATTTTTCCCTGTGGAAAACATAGTTTTACTTTTTAAAAGATATTTCTTTGAAAAAATTGAAAACATTCTCAAGGCATATTGCTGGGTGACAATATGAAAGTCTTCAACAATGTAATGAAAATTATAGCCCAAACATCCCATTTTAAAAGGAATGAATTGCTGATAAAATTGCCATTTTAAAAGGAGTGAATTCACTGCTGGTGCTGAGGACTTATGTGTGAAGACAACTTGACCTGAAGAGAAAAGGCAGATATAGTTCTCTTACACCCAATTACAGCTGAATCACGCTTCATTACTCACGTTACGCTAAACTTACCCCTGAAACTACAACACGGCTGGGTTTGAATGACACACTTAATCATGTCAATAGCTAGGGCAAACATTTTGTGTAAACATCATAACCTCGTTCATATGGGGAAGAACAGAGGAAATTTTAGCCCCAAACAATTGCAATTGTTAGTAACATTATTCAAATATCAAAACCCGGTCAATATGAGACAGTGTTTTAAGTGACACCCAGCCAGGTCTTACAAAAAAAGATAAAGAACACCTGAGGCACATTAAACTCACTGTGTATACCTGAAAAACATTGAACATGTCATCACAGACCCATCCAATGGTTTCTTGAGCAATCAGAAGGGTTTCTTAGCACATCAGAGTTTCGTTGGCATTCTTCTACTACCAGAGCTGGTAAGCTACTGAGAAAAACTGAAAGAAATGAACAGGAAATTCTATATGCTAGAAAATGGTCTGGTTGGTGTGATGAAATAAACAAAATGTTAAAAAGTTATGGTGTTTATGTAGTTACCAAGCACATCTAAATTATATTAAAGTAATCAAACTATCTTTACAAACCCGAAAACGTGTCACAATGTTTAAGCACCCCTAAGGTTTGGAAATTGAAAGTTGAAAAATTTGACACACCCTACAATCACATCCCAAGGTAAGAAGCTGTTACTTAGTTAGTGGCACACTTAGTGAGTGCATAGACACTTTACAACTGGATGGAAAATAAGGTCAGTGTAAGGACACTGAGCAAAATCACTTCTATTCCTTTCCAAGATATTAAAGTGCTTTCATGAAAGAAGTGGCTGTGATATGCAGATTATTACTATCTACTTTCTATTTATTTTAGCAGCTTATGCAGAATGCTTCTGAGCATGGTCTTATTTGAAGGGGGGTATTATGTGCATGAATTTTATTACAGGGAAATCTGTCTTGGATTTCTAAAACAAAGGAAATTTCTAGTCACTTATACATACCTATTCAGAAATAAGTTGTGTCAAGTTTTATGGGATTTCTTTCCAGTCAAATAGTTATCTTACTTAATCTAGGACAGGGGTCTCCAACCTTGGCAACTTTAAGATTTGTGGACTTCAACTCCCAGAGTTCCTCAGCCTGGCTGAGGAATTCTGGGATTGAAGTCCACAAGTCTTAACGTTGCCAAGGTTGGAGACCCCTGATCTAGGAAACACTGAATATATTTTCTCCTCCTGAATAATTTCTTCTGATATGATTCAGAGTAACTCCTTTTTGATAATATTGTAAAAATAGATTTAAATGTGAGGCTTGGGATGCTTTAAAAATAATCCTATCTCAACTGTAATCAAAAAGTAGAAAGACCAATCCTAGTTAAGAAATGGTGCTCGACATAAGCAGTCTCACTCTATTAGTTTCATTTCTGCAGATAAGTTACTTTTTCTGGAGTAAAGAATGAACAGGAATTTTAATTAAATGTTTTGCTGAGTATCTTAGTGGGATAAACATCTCTGCAACAAAACATCTGGATAATCAGTTTTATTGCACTAGCTTTATCAATCAATACTCAAGGTCAAGAATGGGTTACCCAACTAAAAAGTCAAATACCTCCAGGTCATGTATTCTTGCCGCCTTCCCCAGAAAATCATCATTTCAGGACAGTTTCCCCCACCCCCCTTTTGGCAAGTAAAATCAATTGCAATGTGCTCCACTTTTTGTTTCCTTTATTGCTACATGTGCAGCCTTTTAAGATAGTTGAGAACACTTCAGTATTCTGCAGCTATAGTCAGTGTTCTCTTCAAATGAGAAGCAGGGAGACAAATATTGTTGTCTTAAGTGGGTTGGAATTCTTGTGCAGTAATCATTTTTTTTCCTTTATTATTTTTTTAGGCAATTGCCTGCAGCAATGATTGAGAACAGACATCAGCAAATATTTATTGAACAAAAACTTGGTTATTCTCAATATTCTTGCTAATAAATATCATTATTCAGGGCTCTTGGCTTCGTGATTCTAAGATTAACCATTACCTGTCCAGTTTGAGGGAACAAAAGTCTGACCAGGACTGGAAAATCAAGAAGACAGTAAAGAAGTATAGAATGCAACTATGTTGGTGCGACTTGAATGCAAAAAGATGCTTCGGCACATGCAGATGCAAGCTGCTTTCTTAAGACCTGTTAGCAAACCCAATGGCCTCGACTGTGTGACTGCCCTTGTTACATCATCTTCATTTAGGGAAAATATTTGTTTGACTAAAGGAGTTGATGATATAGGGTTGCCTCGAAATGCTCCGAAGTATATTTTCTTGTTTGAATTTGAAACGTTTTAAAATTCTGCAAAGAAGTGCATTCTTCTGACTGAGTTCTGGTCAAATACCCCGCAAATCCTGGGGAAATAATCAATCAGAATAGAGCTAGAAGAGACCCTGAAGCAAGAGTAAGAGACCTTGTATCATTTCAGACAATGTCTTTTCTTAAAAACCTCCAGTGATGAAGCACCGACAACTTCTGGAGGCCAGCTGTTCCACTGGTTAATTGTCCTCAGGAAGTTTCTCCTTATTCCAGGTTGCTTCTCTCCTTGATTAGTTTCCATCCATTGTTTCTTGTCCTGCCTTCTGGTGCTTTGGAAAATAAGTTGAGCCCCTCCTCTTTGTGGCAGCCCCTCCAAATACTGGAATTCCAGAATGTAAAATAACAGGGAAAATATAAAGAGACTTGTGAGGGAATCTTTATTTCCTTTTAATGCTTCTTTGCCTAGCTGCAGATCTGTTCCCCTCTTGGTCTATAACTTTGTTTGCATGGATTCATGATCACTAGCCTCATGGACAACGTAGCCTCATGTAATTTGAAGCAGATAAACTAATTTTTTATAACCTCATTTTATTGCCATTATTAAAATAAAAATCGTTTATTCATTGACGTTCCAATGTTGTGCTTGGTAGTAGAAGCATATACTCCATTATCCATCTGGAACCTAGTAGTTTCTGGTTAAAAGGGAGAAGCAGACCATTTTAAATAAATGTGTATTCCTGGGGAAGAGGAATTCCCTCATTTGTTCCATATTTTAGGGTTTAGCTGCACAAATTTATGAGTGGGTGGAACTCTTTCACTTGGGGAAATTGTCAGACCTTAAATGTTCCACACTTAGAACAAAGGCAGAGGAGGTGGGAGAGCCCAAGAAGAGATCTGATAGGCAGGCTCAGGTGGGTATTGGTGACAGATGCCCCATCACACTGACATGCTTCACTTATCTATTCCTTTCGTTTAACCTCCAAATTTTGGTTAGGCAGATATGAACCTCCCACAATCCCTTACAGTTTTCCCTTCTAATTCTAAGAATTCAGGAAGATTCTTAGAATTACAGAAGAAATTCCCATAGCATTGCGTTCATCAGTCTTGCACACCCCAGCAAGATTTCTACAGATCACTGAAAAATGTCTCTGTTCTGCATCAGTTTAGACCAGTCAAAATTCTCTTGATTTTCCCCTGAATGAGTGAATAACAATTGCAGAGATAGAAACAAGGGGAGGCATTTGAAGGACTAGAGTGCAAAGCAGAGGTGGCATTCAGCAGGTTCTGACCAGTTCTGGAGAACTGGTAGCAGAAATTTTGAGTAGTTTGGAGAACCGGCAAATATCACCTCTGACTGGCCCCGCCCCCATCTATTCTCTGCCTCCCGAGTCCCAGCTGATCGGCTGGATCTTCTTTTGTTGCCCTGCACAGGAGAACGGAGCTGAAAAGTAGGTTAGTGGAGTGGGGAGGGAATGGGGATTTTGCAGTCTCCTTCCCCTGCTATGCCCACCAAGCCACGCCCACAGAACTGGTAGTAAAAAAAACTGAATCCCACCACTGGTGCAAAGGTATGGAATAGCAAAAGTAACATGAAAGGAAGATCAAACAAAAACAACCCAGTGCTTTCCCACTGCTGTGGTCTTTCCTTGCTATCTTATTTTGTGAACTGGATTCAGTCTTCCAGGAACCCTTTTGACTTGTGCAGTGGGACCTTTTAGAAATATAACTTTTTAAACTATCTCTTCCACCTCCAGGAAGGATTTCAGCCTCCAAATGAGAGGCTGATCTTACTTTCAGTCCCCAAGAAGTGAGGGTAAATGTTGCCTTTTCCTCTTTTTGACTTTGCAGTTTGTTCTTTTTAGATTTTGAGATGAATTACTAATTTCCCCCAGCTAAGATAATTAGATAATTATTTTTGCTATTCCCCTAAGAAATTACTTGAATACTTTAAATCTGCATGTTTTATGTGTGTCAATATTTTTCTTAATTGGAAGAAGTTTTATATGTGTGGTAATTGGGTTCAGTGGCCAAAATACACTTTTGACAATGGCTTAAAATTCCATTAATGAATATGTAACAGGAGAAGTTTGAAATATTCTCCTGAGTATATCTGCCAACAAAGGAGAGACACACAAGGAAATAGAAGCAATTTCCAAAAAGCTCAGCAGTAATAAATAATGGGTCACCAATACAGAAGGCGGTAAATTTTAAGAAACAAATTTCACTGAGAATTTATACCAGATCCTGGTCACATATATGTGGCATTTTCTCAATCTCCATATAGCTACCAAACCCAAGAAAGCAAAAACTATGCAGATTTAAGTTACAGATGTTTACTGCTTGGCTGGGATTGAAGAAACTGTGTGGCACTTACAGTCAGAATCTTTTTGAGGCTCTTTCCAAATCTTTTAATTGGAGTTGAGTTGCCATTTCTGAGGTAATGTTTCAACCAGATCTTCACTTGCTTTTTTCCCCACAATTGCTTACAATCATTATTTTATTTCTCTAAGTATATTTCCCAGCATCTATCACTATTGGCTATCTGACTGATACATCCCAGCAAAATTTATTAATTCCCTAAAATTCCACATACACTAATAATTCATTAATTCAAGCGGAAATTTAAATGTTCTTCAGTCCGTTCACACTTACTTCCTATAGACATATACAACTGCCTTACAGATGACATTGAATCACTTAATACCACAAGCAAAAAATTACAGAGGCCCATAAATTTAATCCCTAATTTCTTACATCTAGAAAGACTTAAAAAAAAATGGGTATATAATCCATGCCATGGATTATATCCTTAATTTGTGTTACTAAAGTGCCAATTTATACCTAAAATTCAAGATTATAATTGCAGAATTATCTCTACAATATTGAAAAATGATCGTCTTGGTTATTTCCCATGTATTAAGATTATAATTCACTTTTATAAATTATAACTTGATTAATAATCTATAATTCTTAATGATCTATAAGTAGAATCCAATTCAAAATCAGTTCATACCATTACATAATGATATTTTAAAACAATTTTATTAATATCAAACAGATTTCTCTAACCTTCAAAAACAGTTCTGTGAAAAGAAATAGGAGCAGATTAGCTAACATAAATATGTTCTATAGGGTCCCACTAGAATGCTTTCCATTAAGGGAAAACCTCAGATTTATGCATTCCTAGTTTTCAATTATAATTTATTATGAACATGATTTATTGACAGATACATAGAAATATTCTTAGCTGGAATGGTAATGAACTAGCCTTAAGAAATTGCCTAACGTTTTTTAAGATACAGACCTATTGCTTGGACAGACTGAGCTGCTAAAACCTGTCAATATATGAAATAAATGATTCATGTCTATTTTTAAAGCTGGTTTAAGATCCTTCTCTTAGTATCAATGTTAAAATGAATTGTCCAAGATCAATAAAATGTAGATGCTCAAACTTTCACTTGACTGTGCTGTGAATAAGGTTACTTTCTCTGTTTGACAAGAAACGTGTGAAATATGTGCAGACTGTCAATACACAAAAGTTTGGCTCATCTTAAGCATCCTATGTTGGACACTGATGTTCTGACCAAGGCTTCCTGAGACACCAACAAACACACGTTAAATCCAAACCCTTTTTATTTTAGTTCAACAGCTATGAATTATCATCATTCACAGCCAGTAATGAGTCTCAACCAGTTATAAATAGTCCCATGAAAGTCTGCCAAAGTCCTTTGCAAGAAGTCTGATAAGAACACACCTTTATCTTTCTTGAAGTGCTGCCAATGACTAAAGTACCAGTTAGTCTTTCAAAACCAAACAAAGCACAAATTCACCACTGAGCTTTCAAGTTCCAAACTGACCAGAGTGAATGTTGCTTCCTGCAAAGGTTCCTGTCCCTTTGCACTTTCTTTATATCTTATGGGAGGGGCAATCGCCTCCAAGCCTTATTCTCAAGTCAATCCTTTTGTCTTAGCTGCTCTTGCCTTCTGGCAGCTCTGCACATACGCGCACTGGGAACAGGCTCCCCTTGTTCCTCGGCCTCACTGCTGTCAGATTCTGGAGGCTCCGGAGTCAGCACATAATTCCCAGATGGCCCTGATCCCATCTCTGTAGAGGACACAGAACCTGAGTCCTCCCCAGACTCCTGGATTGGCCTATGTTCTTCCCCACTGTCTGATTCTGCTGCCATTTCTGAAGGCTGCCAGCAGACCACAACAACTGATAGATTGGAAGAATTAGAAATTATGGAAAGCTCTTTGCTGCTTATGTAGCTTCCCACAGCTGAATGACATCTGGAATCAATAATTATAATCCATAAATTGAAAATAAAATATTTTATAGAGATTAGCAAGAGATTAAGGTTACTAATGAACATCTGATTCAGTACTTATTCAGAAGGATGTTGCCTTATGCCAAGTGAACCTACAATTCCATCTCATTTAGCATGCTATGAGCTGTGCAGAGAATTTATATCAATAAATTAAATAAATTGTAACAGAAAGTGCTGTCTAAAGTTTGAAATGCAGATGTTCTTCAGACCTATCGAGAGCTGATAAAGCTTCCTTGATGAGAAGCGAAATGTCTTCAAAGAAAGTCCAGTTGCCTACTAAAATAGTATCTTTGGGACAACTATGACCTGGATGTCTGAGAATCTCCACAGACTTTTATACCTACCTAAAGATACAGAAGTATGCATTCCACCCCAAAAATTCCCTTAGATTTTGATTTCTCCTTTCTGATTTTATTTATATTATTCCGCTACATCTCACAAAAGTTTCTGCTACTTTATAGTAACTTTCATTCCAAGATACCTTAACCAAATGCTAGTTTTGAAATTATCATTTTCAAGACTGTCCTTGTTTTCTGCAACAGAATTACAATTCATTGCACATGTAACCTTTAAGCAAGCTGAACAATATTACTTTACCAAAGACAAATATTGTCAATATAATTTCGTTTTGAAACTAATTTCTATGGGCCAATAACACAGAGAACAGCTACTTTCTATGTTCTGGGAAAATACTTTCCTTCCTCTTTTGGACCCTTCAGATGTTAGTGTTTCTTTGCCACTGAATGTTGTCAAACCAGTGGTGGGATTCAAAATTTTATACTACCAGTTCTGTGGGCATGGCTAGGTGGGCATGGCTTAGTGGGCGTGTCAGGGGAAGGATACTGTAAAATCTCCATTCCCTTCCCACTCCTGGGGGAAGGATACTGCAAAATCCCATGCCCTCCCTACACCACTAACCTGCTTTCCAGCTCCATTCTCCTGTGCAGGGCAACAAAAGAAGACCCAGCTGATTAGCTGGGACTTGGAAGGCAGAGAAAAGATGGGGGCAGGGCCAGTCAGAGGTGATATTTGCTGCTTTTAGAACTACTCAAAATTTCCGCTAACGGTTCTCCAGAACTGGTCAGAACCTGCTGAATACCACTTCTGTGTCAAACCTTCATAAAGGTCCCACTAATATATCAATGGACTTTGAGTGATTAGGTCTGATGTTTCTTTCACTTAATGTCATAAAGTCATCCAACATGCAATGTGCCAGTGTAAAAATATAATTGTTTCTTTACATGATTGGTCGCACCATCTTTAACTGCAACATCTGTGCCCAAACAATTACCCATAATTTGTAATTAGTGTCTTATACTCTGTGCAGGAATTTGTGCATTTCTCCTTGGCAAACTGCTTCATTTGAGTAATATTTGAAGGTATTCTACCATGAAATGCTCACTTCAGAAACTGCCACAACTCTTCTACAGGGTTTGGGTCTGAACAATGATTTGGCTGGGACACTGAATTTGTCCTGTTTTGTAAGATTGTTTTTATTTTTAGAATTGCTATCTTGCTGCATGACCCATATGCAGTTCAGAGGATAGTGACAGAAAGAGAGAGAGAGAATTTGAAAATCTCTTGTAGAATTTTGTGTTATGAAGCAGAATCTCTCCAGAATGAAAATGTTGCTTAGCCATCCAGGACTCTAAAGAAATTTGCAACACAGCACATTCTTCATGCAGAAATCCCTGAGCAGATTTAGATGTATGTGTTCTGTTTCAAAATTTGCTAGCTGGCGCATAAAAAGTTATACTTAACAATTTAACATCAGTGTAATAGAACAGCAAAGTAGTAAGCATTCTGCTAGATAATGGCTGTGGTTTCTAAACAATATTCTGAGAAGGCAAAAAATACAACAAATACTAAATCATAAACTGTTATACATGGCCCTATGCTATATCATCATCTAGAATTTAAAAAATCTTGAGAAATCTTGGATATACAAAGTCAAAAGGAATCCCAAAAGGAATTGAGTAACTGAGTTTTTAAACATTTTATACACACGGGGATCTTTATGAGAAATATAAGATCCATTATGATTCATCTCTATGTGTTTTGATTCCAGTTAAATGAAAGCACAAATTGGTTTTTATCCTTCTTTAAGTCTGTCTTCCATTCATTTTTTAGAGAAGATAATAAAAATTAAGACTCACTTAAATCAAGTTTGATTTCTGAAGTCCATATAAGCCATGTGGTTTTCTAAAAAACAATTAAGATGTGGTATTTCAAGGGGGCACAGAAGATCTGTGATTATCCCATTTTAAGTCTTTTTCCACCCCCCCAAAAAAACTCCAATAACTTTCACTTGGTTTAAAAGTAAACTTCTTAATTCCTTCCTCCGATGAATAACAAATCTGTTTTAAATAGGTATCCCATCTTATAAACACTTTTTGAATGTCTAAGCTTGTGCACTTTAACATATAATCATGTGCACGCCTAAAATTCTACGTTAAAAGAAAGTCAAGATACAGCTAGTTATTTGTTTATATTCTATTCATTTCAGATTCTCCAAAACCCGAAGCATCATTAAAGTTGCACACGAACACCTGAATTAATTGATTTATATATAACCTTGTTAAGGAGTAACAAAAACAGATGCACAGATCACACCTTCATTAACTGGTTAGATTGGCTGTGGGCGGTCACAAAAGAATTATCGCAGGTGGTAGCAAAATAATAATCGCAACATTTAATGCCCAAGTGTCTTTTTCCAAGCTAGTTGCCCTCTAATCAAAGCACTCAGTGCTAGGCACAAAAGACCATACTGCTAATTATATTCCCTTAAAACAACCCAACCTCTCCCTCAAATAGATATAATCAAACTGAAATGTTTCCATCCACTTGCATCAACTGGAGTTAAACCCACAGAACCCAAAAGCCAATGAAGCTTAATAAAAAGAAAAGAATCCACGTGGTTTAGCAGCAATATTCATATTCAATGCACCACAGAGGGGAGCTGATGGTGTTGAAATCTTAAGACAAAGTTGAAAAGCAATATCGGATTTAACACTGATTAATGTCGGTATTTAAACCAAAGGCTGATTATTAGGCTTCCCACCACTTATTTCCGCTACTTTGTGAATACTTCAACATCAATTACAGAAGCTTTCCCAGGCTTTGTAGTAGGAGTCATCTCTAAACCAGAGGATCTGAAGTTTATTGGATAAAAATGGCAAGAGGCATCGAAGCTAGTTTAGCAGGAATGCTTTTGAAAATAAAATTTAAAATAAAGAGCAGAATCTTAAGAGGACACTGTCTATCACCGACCTAAAGGAAAAGAACACTTATTGTCAGGAAAACTTAACTGAAGAACACTTTTACATTCAGCCTAAAGAAATATCTGCTAAAAAAACATTAGCAAATTAATGGTGGGGTGGAAAGAAAGAGAGAAAGAAGGAAAACAGAACACAAGAATTTTAATATTGCTGCAAAGTTGAAGCTCTTGTGATTTTTCTGTGGGTCATTTTTTCACCTTGATTCCAGAATCCCAATTTGGTTTATAATGAAACTAGCTCTGCTTGTAATAGTTCTCTCCCAGCCACGTTCAAAAAGGGCATACTTTTAATTCATACAAATATTCTTCTGGGTTTTTTTTCCCTAAAAAGTGTCCAGACCACCACATTCTCTGATGCTGTGACTCTAAGCCAGGACAGCAGTGATGGGTTTCAAAGATTTTTACCACCGGTTTGGTGGGTATGGCTTGATGGGCACGCTTTGCATGCGTGCACACACTTTGCGTGCGAGCGCATGCCAAAGGCACACTTTGTGCAGGCACAGAGGCTCACCTCCTGCAAGCCTGCACTCTCCCTGTTGCTTCAGCAGCTGCTATGCGGCACTCTGCTGTGCCGCGCAAAGCAGCTGTGCTTCAAAAGCAGGGAATAAAGGTGAGTCTGGGAGCCCGGACAGGTGGGTGGGCCCAACAGCGGAGTGGCGGAGAGAACTGGTTTGTTCTCCGTTGCTCATCGGCGCTACCAGCTCGGTAGAACCGGGCCAAACCGGTAGAATACCACCACTTCAGGACACGGAGTTACAGAACTGTGGTTGTACCTATAAGCATTAGAGACAACTGGATTTCTGCACATATGATTAGATTAAAACAGAAACCAGGCCACGCAAACAAACGAAGCCCCATCTGTGGGATACAGGCAGCACACAAAACCATATCCTCTCTGGTCCACGGACAAACCTCTCTCCATGGAACCAGTTCTTGGTGCAAAAAAGTTTAGGGGACACTGCATTAGAAGGCTATCTATGTGAAATTTATTAGGACAACAGAAAAACACAGCTCCACTCCACTAAGATGGCTGAAATACTTTGGTGTTATTTGGACCTCCAGAAAAACAGTGAATCTTTATGAGTAGGAAAAATGAAATCATCCCCCCATCACCCAACAATGCTATTTAAATTCTCACTTATAAACTATTAAAATGTTGGACTTGGACCAAGAAGATACACTCAACCACACAGTTCTTTCTATTGCAACCCAACATATAAGGATATCAATGCAATTAAGAACTGAATAAACAAAGTACCCAATAGTTTATAAAAAAAAAAAAACCTTGAATGATGTGGTTTGCATCTTTCAAACTATTCTTAAAGAAGCTAAAGAATTATTTCTCCAACCATTTCAGCTTATGCCAGCTAAAGCTTTATATTATGTCAACCCAGACTTTAATCTATACAGCTACAGGCTGAACCAATGACCTGAAAGTCAGCTCCACATGCCAAGTCGAACCAGATCAGCACTCATTCACAATTTATGACTGCCATGTTTCTACTCATACACAAAACAACAATTTTGAAACAGCCTCGGTTTCTGTGAAAATCCTACAATCCTCCCATTGGTTGGGAAAAGTTGTGCAATTCAATATTAGCCTGCAACCCTAAATACACAAACCAGAGGTTTTTCTCCTGTTATGAATAGGACATAACAAGTATACCGCACATAAATCTAACATTTCTGAGAACTGCATGGATTGTTTTGATCGTTCATGATAGGAAGTGTGTCTCAATAAATGTACAGACATCTTATTATGAGGGACCACCAGAAAATATGGGTACAATTTCTATATATTTTAAAACATAACAAGAGAAGACTCTGGAAAATGTTAGCACCACAAGGAAGGGAAGGAAAACAAATTAAGTATGTTAAGAAAAATCTTTCCTATATCTCAAGAACGGAGGTTTTTTTCTCTCCGCTCCATTGTAAATAGTAAGCAACATCTGGGCTGAAGCATCTATTTATTGATTGATTTATGTAAAGCATGAATAAATTGCACAATTAATGCCACATCAAACTTAGCCCTCCAAATATACTCATGCACATTCAATCTGGGAAAGGACTCCAGTTCACAACTTTAGCCAAGCCACTTAAAAATAAAATTGACCAAACTGGAACAAGGCAAGGTAGAAGGGTAAAACTCATTTCAATTTCCTATGTTTATTTCTATTTTAAAATAACTTAATACATCCATTTTTTAAAAAAAAAAATCATGCTTACAGTATACTATTCATCTCTACAGGAGATTCATTGGAAGCTGGTATACACTCAGTGTATATCAATGAGTGGCTTCATTCAGTTTTTAAAAATATGGACAGCACGTTTCAACCATTAATTCTAGTACCCTTTCACTCACGCATACAACTTTTTCCCCTTAGTCATGCATTAATTCAACCAAGTCTTGGAGAGACAACAATGATAGCACTACAGCAGCTCCCAGGCATAATGGAACTACTACAGCACAATGGGGCTACAATTCTTATCGTTTCTTGTTGCCAAGGTGGCTTAAAGGTTGTCCCTATACATAGGAAGAATATAGCTTGGCTTATAATGAAAAAGACACAAGTCCAAGCCAGAAACCTCACACACTGTGCCATAATTGTGCAAAAAGAAAAGGGAAATTTCAGTGGTCATACATATACATGTATATACACACAAACACACGATTTAAAGGCATGGCTTTCTCACAATAAACTTATCTCCCCAGTTTTGTTTTGTTTTACTTTCTAATGTTCGGTGTTTTCAATCTCCCTCAGGTGTGGGAAGCATTGCATCTTTTACAGGTGTTTTGCCAAACAGAGGCAGTAGAAGGGCTCCTGTATGATAAAGAGCACACCCTACTGGCAAAGGACAATTGTTACTGATTGTGGTCAGCTAAAAAGTTAAAACCCTGTAAGGTTCCTCCAGTTGCAAGCTGAAGAATTTTATCCATAGTATCCTGGGAGCTTATGAATTAATGCTAGACTCGTGGACAATGTTATCCAAGTTTGTAGAAGAGACCAACTACTTGTATTCCAGCGGCTGAATTCTTTGAAGCCAACTAAAAAATTCAGGGGGGGGGGGGGTCCTGCTGGGAAAAAGGAAAGAAGAAAAGAAAAAAAGGGGGGAAAGGAAGGAAAGAAAGAAGGAAGAAGTAAACAAGGAGGGAAAGAAGAAGGAAGAAGGAGGAAACAAGGAAAGTAAAGGAGGAAAGAAATCCTTCCTTCCTTGTTTCCGTCTTCCTTTTTTCCTTCCTTCTTTCCTTCTTTCTTTCTTTCTTCCCAGCAGGGACTCCCCACCCCCCAAGTTTTAGTTTTAGAAAACAAGAAAAGGAAAAAAGGAAGGAAAAGAAGGAAAGAAAGTTGTTGCCAAGCCTCTCCATTCTCTCATCCAATTTGTCCATCCCCTGAAAGTGGCTTTAGAAATTTTCAAAAGGATCCACGGCACAATGAAGCAATTCATGGCTTCAACTGCTCCCACAAGCGCTGCTCGGAGGGGAAAAGGGAGGAAGGGGAGATCCAGGGAAAAGTCAAACCCAGAAGGTGGGCGCCGCCAAAGGCACCCCAAAAAGAGAAGATCGCTGGCCCCGCGCCCGCCCGCCCGCCCGCACCGCCTGCCCAGGTGCCCTTACCTGCGATTTCCTGATAGGGGATGTTAACCAGGCTGAAGCCTTTCGTTTTGTACGCCTCCCGCACCTCGCCGCAGCTCCGCGCTTTCACGTCAGCGGCTCCGGCCCGAAGTGACAGCAACAGCCCGAGGGGAGCCCAAAGCAGCGCCCCCATCCCAGCGACCATGGCGCTCCCCAAATTTCTTGCCACGACAAAAACCCGGCTCCCCCCCAAAGACCCGACCCGCTCGCTTTGCAAAACCAGGGAGAGACGCCAAATCCACTGGACAAATAAATCCCCGCGAAGAGTTCCTCTTCTTCTCCTCCTCCTTCCTCCTCCTCCTCTTCCTCCTCTTCTCCTTCCTCCTCTTCTCCTTCCAAAAGGCGCCGAGCGGAGCCCTCCAGCGCGAAGTGCCTTCCCCGAGACCCCACCCGCGCGTGTCTAGGCGCCACGCAGACCTCCTCCAGCGAGCCCCGCAAACTTTGAGTAGCCGGCTCTGGGGAAGGCAGCCCGCACTGTTAGGCGCAAAGAACCGCCGCCTCTTTCGCCCACGCCTCCCGTTGCTCCTCGGCCGGCGGCTGGTTCAAGTCTCTCGCTCTCTCTCTCTCTCTCCCACCCACCCACCCCGCCCGGGTTCCGCGGGGCCGTGTGGCTGCCCTTCGGGTGGGAACGGCGAAGCGCCGAGCCGCGCTCAGGTTGAAGGCAGCGGGAGGAAGCGCCGCGCGGGAAAGCGAGGATTGGCTGGCGTGGCGCGACGCGTTTCGCCCGGGTGAGAGGCAGACATCAAGGGGGAGGATGAAAAAAAAAAGAGAGAGAACGAGAGAGAGCGAGCGAGGGGGGCTCGCCTCGCCGGAGATCAGAGGGAAGCCGCGGCTCTGCCGTGCGCAAGGCTACCCGGAGCAGCCGAGCGAGCTGCGAGCGCGCACAACGCAGCGCGAGCGAAACGTGCTCCAAATTGCAGAGCCGGCTCACAGAAAGAAGGGCGGGAAGGAAAACCCGGGCCGGATTTCTCTCCCTCTCCCTCCTTTCCTCTCCCCCCCTCTCTCTCTCCTTCCTCTCCCTCCCTCCCTCCCTCCCTCCCTCTCTCTTCCTCTGTCTCTCCCTCTCCTTCCCTCTCCCTCCCTCTCTCTCCCTCTCCCTCTCCCTCTCTCTCTCTCTCCTCCCCTCCTCCCTCCTTCCCTCCCCCCTCTCTCTCCTCTCTCCTTCCTCTCCCTCTCTCACTCTCCTCTCTCTCCTCTCTCTCTCTCCCTCTCCCTCCCCCCCTCTCTCTCCCTTCCTCTCCTCTCTTCTCTCTCCCTCTCCCCTCTTCCTCCCTCTGTCTCTCCCTCTCCTTCCTCTCCTCTCTCTCTCTCTCTCTCCTCCCTCCTTCCCTCCCTCTCTCTCTCCCTCCCTCTCTCTCCCTCTCCTCTCTCTCACTTTCTCTTCCTCTCTCTCTCTCCTCTCTCTCTCTCCCCTCCCTCCCCCTCTCTCTCCCTTCCTCTCCCTCTCTCTCTTCTCTCTCCCTCTCCCCTCTTCCTCCCTCTGTCTCTCCCTCTCCTTCCTTTCCCTCCCCTCTCTCTCTCTCTCTCTCCTCTCTCTCTCTCTCTTCCTTCTCTCTCTCTCCCTCTCTCTTCCTCCCTCTCCCTCTCCCTCCTTGACTCTCCCTCCCTCTCCCTCCCTCTCCCCCGCTCTCTCCTCCTGTGCCCCCTTTCCCCAAATGGAATAGAGGAGATGGAGGTGGGGGGGATGTGCAGGGCTGGGAAGAATGCCTCTTTCTCCCGTCCCCCCACCCTCCCCGCCCAAGAATGAACATGGGACGTTGTCTTCGGCTGAAGAGCCACCTCTGGCCTCGGAAAGGTTGGGAGGGTAGAGTGTCTCAATCGGGGCACCTCCAACCTGGTGGCCTTTTGGGGACGGGACCAGATTCATAGAAAGTTTCATAAGATAACAGAGTTGGAAGGGACCTTGGAGGTCATCTAGTCCAACCCCCTGCTCGAACAGGAGAGTCTATTCCAAATATTAGCCTCTACTTAGGATTCAGCACATCTGGGGGGGGGGGGAGGACAGCTTAGGAGAGGGATGCTGAAAGGAGGCTTAAAACTGCCAGGGTTGTTTTTTGTTTAGAGGAGCAACTTCACCTCCTCCTTCTAGCAGAATCCTCTGCCCCTCCTCCCCCACCCCCCCAATGGGACAGGCCAACAGGGCGATGGGAAAAGAAAATGCACCTCTTTGCCTGTTTGTTTTCTGCTAGCCAAACCAGATGTGGCAAGCATGGTTGGCTTTTCAAGGGCTCCTTTACCCAGCCTGCTCTGAGTGTCCGAGCCAACAGAACGCCTTCCCCATCCGAGTGCTGTCCAAGAGAAGATGCCCCCATAAGGAAAAAAAAAGAGGTCCAGGGTCTCTCAGAATAGCTCCACTTAACTCCGAAGTTCCCAACCCCATTTCAGTCCAGGCTCTCCCAAGTATTGTGAGAGCTGAGAAATTTAGGCTGAGGGCTATGCTGGGAAGTCGAAAGATGACATCTCAGAAGCAGCCAGAGGCAAATTTTCCTATAAGGGAGTCCAGAAAACTTAATAGGCACAACTCAACCCAACTCAATGAAAAAACAGACACTTATACCATCATGGAGCATAGCTGTGGAGGGCCCAATCCATCCAGCTGCAGGGCTTAAAAAATGAGAAAGGACAGCTAAGGGCTTCCTCCCACACATGAAGAAAACCAAGAGGACACAATCTGATCCTCAGGTTTGCCTTTTTGGGGGGACAGAAAAGACCCCCAACTCTCAAGGGCCATTCCCCCACCCTGCAGCCCCCTTTCAAGCTGCTCGGGGAACTGCCCCTTGGGCTACCAGATTTAAGGTGCAAACTTTTACCCAAACATTAGAGGGTGCCAAGGAGCCTGAGCGTTGGGTAGCTTTTTGCTGCCATCCTGTGGATGAATACCCACAGTTCAGAACTGATCGCTCTTTGAAATTAGAAGACAGGTAAGCTATGATGGTCAGATTTCACATTTCTCAGAAAGAAAGAGAATGCTGACGGAAGGGTACATTTTCAGCGGTGGTATTTATCTGAAAGCAAAAGGGAACCTGAATGTAAGCAACTCCCCATTAAAGACTATTAGATTAAAAAAAAAAAATACCTGCCTTCACCTCTCTATTCCTAGCAAACCTAGAACCATCCTCCCATTTCAAGACAGGTTGGATTTTTATAGGTGGGAGCAGGAGCCTTTCTTTGACTTCTAATGCCTGATTCATTGTAAGATTTTGGCTTCTCTCCCCTTAAAAAGAAAGGCTGGGGGAACCAAAGCTGCCATACTTCTTTGCCTTCTTTTGTGCCTTTAATAGCAGCTGGCACAGTAAGAGAGACTGTCCTTATTGATTTACCACCATACAAAATAATACAAGATCTATATCAAATCTCCTCCATCTTTTCTGTAGGAGTGGGCACTGAACTTAAAGAAAAGGAACAGAAGTAGAAGCAAAGCTAAGACTGGCTATAAATTTCTTCCTCCCACAATTCTGCTCCTGACACTGACATTGACTTAATTTTCAGAGATTAAGCGGTGTCTGTGCTGTCCAGACAGTATATAGATAATGGGAATTGAGATAGTTAAGTTAGAATTGGGAGCTGTCCCCTTAAGGGAATGCCTCATGCTAAATGTGGTTAATGCATCCTGGGAAATGTAGTTCATGTCATGTGGTCACATCTGCAATCCTGATTGGTCTCTAAATTGACCCTTGGTTGGGTTGAGGGAGGTTCCTCCACTCTTGCCTGGACCCCAGCACCGTGCTGGTGCCTCACCCCCTTGCTCCTTCATTATGGGATGAAAGATCACTATTCTTTCACACTGTGAAGTCAGCTATACAAAGAATTGGACATGAGATGGATCTTGACATAATCGTGAGTTATATTTGAGGATGCCTGGTGACCGAATAAAGAAACTTTGCATAGAAGCCTTTGTAGAGTTGTCTGTCTGCCTTTATATTCAGCCAGCAGTCTAAAGACAGAAAGAACAGTGTCTGTGATCATGCTTATGCCTATGTTGGAATACAGTAACTTACTTCAGCACAGTGACGAAGGTTAAAAACACAGGAAGAGAGGTCAACTTGTTTTTTGATCAGTTGATTGCCTTATATGAAATTAACGAAGAAGGCCCAGGAAATGTGCATCCCCTACAACATCTTTCAGATCCTATATACCGCACATAACTTGGCTCACTTCCTTGAGTCACTTCTTCAAGCACCATTTGGAAGTTAATGTGTTGCTTTTCCTTATGACTTGAAAAAAAAAATGAAATGTCTATTGCAGGAGTATAAGTCGCCTCTGTTTGGCTATTTTGAGCAGAATATATTTGGATACATTAATTTGCAAAAATAAAAATAATGGGACTGTCATGGGGGAAGAGGACAAAGAAATAAAATATGAACAAATGCAACATTTCTAATTACCCTGAATATTTCCCCAAACTCCCTTCAGGTATTTGTATTTATTTCTGGTGCATTGTTTAATTTGGTGTTTATCATCATTTAATTTAGTCCTACTCTCCCCTTTCAAAGCAGTTTACAATCCAATTATTAACTTACTTCAATTAATTCAACACATTAATTAATGGGATAAGCATCATCATCATCTTCGTTATGGATTCATAACTGAGGGGGTCAACTTCATACAACATGTAGTTCTCAATGCAACTGCATCTACACAGAGAGAAGTCCTAGGCTGCATTAACAGAGGGATACCAGTAGTATGATGAAGTGTTAATATTGGTTTATAAAGCCTTGATAAGGTTGCACTTGGAGTACTGCACTCAGTATTGATCACCATGATGTAAAAAAGATGTTGAGACTTTAGAAAGAGTGCAAAGAAGAGCAACACAGATGATTGGGGGCTGGAGGCTAAAACATTCAATGAATGGTTACAGGAACTGGGTAAGTCTAGTCTAGAAGGACATGATCGTCTTCCAATATTTGAATGACTGTCATAGAAAACGGGACTAACCTATTCTTCAAAGCACCTGAGGACAGGACAGGAAGTAATGAAAGTAAACCTATGAAGGACAGATCGAACCTAGAACTAAAGAGAAATTTATTGACGATTAATCAATGAAATGACTTGCCTATGGAAGTTGTGGGTGCTCCATCACTGGAGGTTTTAAAGAAGAGATTGGACAGTCATTTTTCCAGAACGGTATATGGTCTCCTGGTGGAGCAGAGGATTTAACTAGAAGACCTCCAACTTCCCTTCCAACTCTACTCTGCAATGTTGAAAACATCTGTCAGAAGTTCTGGTCCTTCTGGGTCAAAACCAAAGCCATGAAATGGTGCAGAGCCAAGGTAGTTGCTTCAGCAAAGTTATAATCATGAGCTTTTTACCCTTTCCTCCTCCTGTATCTCTCTTCCCCTGCCTCTATTTTCTCCTTCACTGCATTATCCTAATTGTAATGACGGAGGTGGTAATCACAGCATTGTAGAGTAAATCATATTTGGCACTATATCATCAACATGGATCAATGAAACAGAATTCCTGCTGGTGGAAGGACTAAGGAGGACAGAGGATGTGTTCCCTCTTTGCTCATAAAATTTGCCATTCTTCCTAAGTTGTGCATAAGCACAATGCAGGAAGTAACGTTATTTTGTTTCCTAAGCCACTAGGGATATGCGGGCTCCCCAGATCATTGGTGAATATTACAGACTGTCCTATTATCACCAAAGAAAGCATTTTTGAAAAGTAACACTAACTTATTAAAAGGGCAGTGACAAGGGGACTACTGTTGAATTATGATGTGGTATGGATAAAGAGATTTAATGTGCCCTCTGGAAAATACAGCTGTGTGACTATTCAGTTCAAATATTTGATTCAACAGCAGCTCAATCTAATTTCCTAATCAAATTGGCTTTCTGAACTGAATCTCCAAATCATCCTACTGAATTGATTGGGAATGATCTGGACTGATTTAGCAGATTTATAAGTTTTTGTATACTTACAGAGGCATTTTTTCTGAATTGATCTGATTTTCAAATTGACACAAATGCCTGAGTAACATCAATGTTTTGAACTGAATAAAAACAAACTTAAATCAAACCCATTAGCTTGGAGTGCATGTCTAGCCTTCATAGCAGCAGATTCTGTGATTCAGCATATTAAAGTACCCATACAAACTGAAACAGAAACTGATAACAGATCATCAGAGTTAGAAGGGACCTTGTAGGTCATCTAGTCCAACCCCCCCGCCCAAGTGGGAGACCCTACACAATTTCTGACAAATGGCAGTCCAATCTCTTCTTGAAAGTCTCAAGTGATGGCGCTCCCATAACTTCCGAAGGCAAGCTGTTCCATTGGTTGATTGTTCTCACTGTCAGAAAGTTTCTCCTTATTTCCAGGTTGAATCTCTCCTTGTTCAGTTTCCATCCATTGTCCCTAGTCTGGCCTAGAGGTGGTTTAGAAAATAGCTTGACCCCTTCCTCCCTGTGGCAGCCCCTCAAGTATTGGAAGACCTCTGTCATGTCTCCTCTGGTCCTTCTCTTTACTAGACTAGCCAAGCCCAGTTCCTGCAACCGTTCATTGTATGTTTTAGCCTCCAGTCCCCTAACCATCCTGGTTACTCTTCTCTGTACTTTTTCTAGAGTCTCAACATTTTTATAATGTGGTGAACAAAACTGGATGCAGTACTCTAGGTGTGGTCTTACTAAGGCTTTATAGAGTGGTATTAGTACCTCACTTGATCTTGATTGTATCCCTCTGTTAATGCAATTTAGGATTGCATTGGTTTTTTTGGCTGCTGCTGCACACTGCTGGCTGATATTTAGCCCAAAGTCTCCTTGGTATGTTTACTGAAGTCACTCTGTGCCCCACCAAGTTTATTAATTGGAAATCCAATTTTCTGTGATAAAAAGGAGTATTTGGAGCCCTGAAGAGCTTGTGCTAAGTAACTCTGAGTTGTGATAAAATATATGCCAAGGCATCTGGAAGCACTTAGTCTCATTGTAGGAGCCCATAGTTAGAAGGAAAATAGCCAGGTTCGTATGTGAAGTGAGGATTCTTGGAGTGCAAAAAGCCAGCAAGCACCAACAGTTCTGCAAAACTTTGGAGAAGGAGAAAGTTGGGTTGGCATGTTGCCTGTTGGCCAAAGGAAGATACATTAGAAGAAGAAGGAACGGTCCAAATGTTGGCTAGCACCTGTGCTGGACATTTTTCCTGGTCCTCTCCACAGGCCGACTTACAGCTACAGAGCTAGAAAGAGAAGAAACAAAAAAGACATTGAAAAGCAAGTCTAGTTATTTTCATATTATCTAAATTCTTTGGCTGGTTGAAAGAAAAAGAACATCCGCTGTTGTTTTTATTTTTTAAAAAAATATTGCTAGTAACAACTGCATAAAGTTGTACAAAGCAAAGTTGCAAATCATTTTCACAAATTGTAGTCAGTTTCTTTCTTTTCTTTTCTTTTTTGTCTACTTCTTAAAACTGTAAATTGGTGTAAATTGGATACAGTACAGTTGTTTAAGAAAGAATGAGAGAGAGAGGAAAAACAGAAGTAGGACTGTCTGTTTGTAGTAATGACTGAGGCAACTTATTTATATTTCTGCATCCTTAAATATTTGAAGGAAGAATATATTATCAAGGTAGGAGCTGTGAGCCCCTACGTTATATTCTTCTTTCTTTTCCTTCCTGTCTGCTTCTTGGTCTAGGAAATAGAAACTATCCAAAGTAGGTTCCAACAAGCAATTTTCCATGTACTAAAGAAGTATGAAATGTATCAGTAATGCTGGAAGGAACTTCTCTGAAAGTAGAAACCAAGACATGCAAAGTATTAAGAACAAATTATTAGATATTCAAATAAATACATCATCATCATCATCATCATCATCATCATAATCATCACAATAATAACAATACTTTATTGTCATAAGTAAACTTCAGCCTATTTCTTGGTAGGATAGAACAATGTATTGCACCACCACCAGAAGGATTCGGAACTGGCCAACCAAAGACACCCAACATGTAGTCTTTAATGGAATTACATCTACATCGAGGGAGGCATGCAATGGGATACCTCAAAATTCTGTTGAAGAGCACTGGCCCTTGTATGCTCTAGGTTGTAACAGAATGAACTTGTGTTTAATTTCACATTATATTAAGGAGCATTTGGAATACCTTAGATCAGAGGTATCAAACTCAAGGCCCGTGGGCCAGATCCGGCCCACAGGGTACTTAAATCTGGCCTGTGGGGCCACCCTGGAAACAGTAAAGGACTGGCCCACCGTGCCTTTGCCAGCAAAAATGGAGCCCAGGAGAGCCTCACTGGCAGTGGGCAGCAGGAGGCCATCTCTGAAAACAGAGCCTCAATGAGTGACATTGAGCTGGCCACACACACCCTGGCCACACACACCCAACCCACTGAGGTAAAAGACAGGCCTGATGCGGCCCTCAATGAAATTAAGTTTGACACCCCTGCCTTATAATGGCATCCAAGTAGCTATTTAATCACACTTAAAACATAGAATCATATGGCTGGAAGGGATCTCAGAAGTCTTCTTCTCCAATTCCCTGCTCAAGACAGGAGCTCTTATATGAGGAGTCTGCAACTTGCGGCTTTTGGCCCTCTGCTGTGGCTCCCTGTCAGCTGATCTCACCACCGGCTGGCCCCTCCCCTCGCTGTCACTCCTCACCTGGCCTGAGAAGGTAAGAGACTCGCTCCATATTCCAGAGCAGGAGATGATTGGTTGGGAGTGAGTGACCTTGAATTGACCACGCCCACCCAGTCACACCGGTTGTTAAATTATTGGCTTCTGGTGTTTTCTATGGGAAATGGGTCCAAATGGCTCTTTGAGTGTTTCAGGTTGCAGACTCCTGCCTTATACCATCCTGGTCAAATGGTTGTCCACTTTACTCTTAAAAACCTTCAGCGTTGGAGACTCACAACTGTGGGAAGCAAGCTGTTCCATTGATTAATTGTTTCTCATTGTCAGGAAATTTCTCCTTCTAGCTTGGATCTCTAATGATCTTCCATCCATTGCTTCTTGTCTTGCACTCAGGTTCTTGGGAAGATAAATCTTCTCTGTGACAGCCCTTTGAATATTGCAAGGCAGTTATCACATCCTCCTTAATTCTTTCCTTTGATAGGCTAGACATGCCTAGCTCCTACTCAATATTGTTCCTTTTTCAGAACCAGCTGTGATGTTTTACCTACAACAGTAGATTAGCCCAAATTCCTTTTTCCACAGTAATTTGTTCCTGCAATTCAGATCCAACAGAAACCACCCAAGATGTAGTGTTATACTGTTGGTATTATCAAGCCAACTATCAATCTCTTACCTCCCGTGTTGGAACGTATGCCAGGTGAATTAGAGAAGCCTTTCTCTTAACAGGCAACAAGCCTAGCGTTACATATAATAATATAGCTAATATTTTTTGTCACCGATATTAAAGCACACAAAACAAATTATTACTGAATAGATCTGTGCCTAATGAAGAATAAATATTTCTGCCCGGGTGAGTTATGTTACATGCTATGTCATTAGAATTTTACATACAGTTTTTAAATCGGTTTTTTTATGACGCTATTTTTTATCGTTCCGATCATCGATCAAATAAATCTGTGTGCGTGAACATAAAATAAATCTGCCACAGGATTCAGTGGAGAGAGTGAATTGGGGTGATCCACTAATAATGGCTCTCTGTCTCTGCATCTCTCTCCCTCTAATTACATGGCTTAAGTTAGCAGCAGCAAATAGAAATGTGCATCAAACCCATCTCCAGAAATAAAATAAAAGCCTCAAAAAGCAGGCGTTTGTTAGAGATGTAGAAAATGTTTCAAGATCAAAGCCACCTCTTGTTGGAAGCAGTCCAGCTTTGCAACATGGCATGTTGACCTTACTGGAAGAGGCTTTTTCACAGTGGGAGTGGTGTCTTCTAATATCAATAAATTTCAAGTGAAGTCAGAACAAAATCTGGAGGGTCAGAATGCTTTGACCTCAATCCTTCATAATCCTCTTTAGTTTTGGGAAAGGTGAATTCAGAAAAGCACTACCTGAGGGAAAGTTATGTACAAAAAACAAATAGGCTAGAAGCACTTCTGCAGGTTGTTTTTTTTAAAAAATACAGTATTAATTAGGGACAGATATGTAAAATCTCTGAGGAAAGTGGAATGTTTAGTGAAAATGGTATACATATATCAATATTTGTATGTTGGAATATTGGAAAAATATGTTAAATGTTATATTTTAGTAGTGAATAACAATAAACGGATTGACAAAATGAAGCAGACTTTTGATAAAAAGGGGCAGAATTGATAGGGACCCTCCAATAGAACAAATTTCGGCTGAATCCTCTATTGGAAGAAATATCCTTCTGGGTTCAGTTCCAAGTGGGGAAAAAGACACTGGAATCATGGAAGTTGTCTGGAAAGAAAGCTTATTGATGAACAGGATCACAGGATCACATGGCTTAGAGCTCGGGGGGGGGGGGAGGGAAAGAAATGCTGAGAGTCCCTTGGTTTTATGCCCTCTGTCGGGATTTGAATTTGAGCATGTATTCTGATTGGTTGTCAGACTCCCATGGGGTCATGCAGGGGCAACTCTGTAGGATGTCCTGAGTCCCAAGCTTGGTTGATTCTTGCTGGATTATAATGTAAGGAAAGGGCTTTGGGCAATTCCTACTATGGCTCTACCTGAAGGAGGTAGATCTTTGTTATGTAGAATAGACTGGCCCAGGCCTTAATGGCGCATTAACAAAGGTGGGGGGGGGGGAGGCTGAGTTTCTGCCTCTCTACATTTCTTTTTCTCTTTTAGGGGAGTATATCCTAAAATATTTCATTTTTCTAGGAGAGGGGTGGGTTATAACTTCCAACACCTCCATATGACATTGTGAGTCTCATTCATTACCTGTGATGTCACTTCCTCCCCTTCTTCTCTCAGAAAGATAAATAAACATACAAATCTATTTCTTGCAATTGCTGCAACCTGCTTTGCGTTGGAGGTGAACAGAAAATGACCCAAAGGATAAGGAATCAAAACAGTCTTTATTCACATAGGATAGTCCATAGTTAATTGAATCATGATTTATTAATAAACCCAATTGCTTGGGTGTGCATAATACACTGCCTTATAATCATGCTGTCTAATTGTGAGTAATAGCCCAACCATATTTCAGATGGGCATGTTGTGTGAACAAAGGACAAACAAAGCATTTCAAATTGAAAACAGTTGTCTGGAGCTCAAACAAGAATGCTGCAATGGTGCAAGCCGTGTTTCTCGGGCTAGGCTGAAACAGACCTTTCTACAAAACAAGAGTTCAAAACTCTTATTGGAGTGATTGAAACAAGCCGTTTAGAATGGATTTTGTGCTGGAAATGAACTAAGGTATATTCATCCGTATAAAATAAAGAAGAGTTCCCCTCAGGTTAGCAAATGGTGCTGGTTTGAATTAGACTATCCGTGATACTGAAAGTATGTTGAAATGTATCCTTTGCATTTTTTTTCTTTTCTCTTGGTGCTGTTCCTCAGTTGGAACATTTGAGGACATGTTTCTGTTGGAGAAATTATATGCTTGCTTGGAGAAGAAGATAGGCAATTTATAGGTCATATACAATCAATAAGTAGTAGCAGAGGCAATAATAAGAATCCGGTACTATAGTAAAATGCATACAACAATAAAACAACTTGCAGAACTTTTAATTTGTGGATTTTTTTTAAAAGGCGCATATTTTTGGTTTCTAGTCAATAAATCCTAGTCCATGTTGTATACAAGAGCATACTAAAAAGATTGGACGCCCCTGTATGGTACAAAATGATGCAGGGATCACAGTGTGTCCCATTTTCCATTTCCATTCTGCTGCCATTATGTATAAAAGTTTAAGATTTGTCTATGTTCACTACCCAAAGGATTGTTTCCATTGGTTCTGAAAAGTTCTGTACCTTTCAACATAGTTACATAAAATATGTGTAGACAACATAAATTATTGGTTCTTGTTCATATCTTATATCCCGTTTGGCCAATTAAACATGTTTGTTGTTTCTGTTTTTCTTAATAAATAAACATCAAGCTATCTTTATTTTTGTTACTGAACTGAGTGGCATAAGAGCTTACTCTGCTCTGAAATGGAAATTGACTGGGAGTGAAATAGGTGCAAACTAAAATGGAAATTATACTCAGTAATTTTCCAGTAAAAAACATAATTTTCTTGTTTCTTTCACTTGCTTCTGTTTGTTGTGGCCTATCCAGATTGCTTGAATGATGTTTCCTTTTGTATGTTTTAGAATAAATTGAACTTGCTCCATTTTCAAAATAACATTAAAGAGAAGAATAGTTCAGACAATAAGTCCTCCACCAATGTGAAAAAGAACTGATGGTGGAAGAGAGGAGGATTGATGCTCAGGTGTGCTATTTGCTGTGAAAACTGAGGAACAGTCTAGATCTTTATTGTTACCCATAAAATGATGTCATCTGTTCCATGCAGGAAACCAGAACAACGGAAAAAACCAGGAAGCAAGTCATCTACATCACATTAAGTCAGGCCAAGATGATGTAAAATGTAAGCCAAGAAATCTGATTAAAATGAACTAGGACAAAATTTAAGGAAATAGCAAGATAGAGAGAGCAATATTTTATGGAAAAGAGGAGGAGGAGGAGGAGGAGGAGGAGGAGGAGGAGGAGGAGGAGGAGGAGGAGAAGGAGAAGGAGAAGAAGAAGAAGAAGAAGAAGAAGAAGAAGAAGAAGAAGAAGAAGAAGAAGAAGAAGAAGAAGAAGAAGAAGAAGAAGAAGAAGAAGAAGAAGAAGAAGAAGAAGAAGAAGAAGAAGAAGAAGAAGAAGAAAGAGCTGCTATGGGCTGTTCTTGATTCCAATGTAATTCCTAAGTTCAACTAATCAAGCCAGACTAGAAAGGAACAATTGTCCAGGTTACGCAGCCTCTCTCTCCCCGCCCCTTTCCCTCTTTTCTCCCTCCCTACCTACCTCTCTCTCTCTCTCTCTCTCTCACACACACACACAAATATAGCTTGGAGTATTCTAGTAAGTCTGTACTTCTAACCAATGATGGAAGTTGTTTTCCAAAGCCTGCCCAAGCAAAATTTTGCACATGTTCTTCAAAAGCTAAAGATACCCACTATTCTTAATAATAGGTTGGGAAGATTTGAGTTAACTGATTTTAGAAAAAGCAACCAGCTATTAAAAAAAAAAAACATTTCCATGTAGTGAAGTAAATCTATTCAGAAATGTTATAATAAGGAATATTTGCATGTGTGTCTTAAAGCACAGCATGGGAATTACCCCATCACTAACTAACTTTTTTTGATGTTGTCTCTACTTTGGCCCATTTCTTTCATTTTGCCTGCTTAAAGCTGGCAAGTATTAGCAGCAGTTAGTAAAAAAATGCTTATTGGGCATGCAAAATTCCTTCTTTAGAGGGAGGGAGGAAAGGTGTGATGAGAGAGAGAGAGAGAGAGAGAGAGAAGTCCTTAATGAACTGAGTTTAACTGCATATGGATGGAGGTCTATTAGACAGAAACATCTAAGTTTGTCAACAATGGAGGCTGAATTCAATTAGCGAGATTTAACGCTGAGCCAACTGAAAGGCACTGGCAAGCTGCTAAAAGTGTGTTATGATATCTGAAACAAACAATGCATTATGCATTGTATTTGGAGCCTAAAGATGCAAGTTTTGCTACAGACATAAATACACAAAAATCTACATTGGGTCCTGTAGTATTATTGGGAAAGGCATTGATTGGATGGAGGTCTATTAGACAGAAACATCTAAGTTTGTCAACAATGGAGGCTGAATTCTCATGTTTGTCTTTACTATGTACAGATTTAGTTTTGTATAAGCAACTACTAATTGACATGGGAATTAATGTAACAGATTCTAATGTAGTTTACGAAGATAACCAATCAGCAATACAGATGGTTTCAAATATTGCTGTTAAGACAAGAACGAAACACACAGATGTAAGATATTTAAATGTGAGACAATGTGTGCAAAGTAAAATGATTAAACTGGAATACTGTATGTCAGAAAACAATATAGTAGATCATTTTACAAAGGCCCAAGGCTCTATAAAACATAAGGCTTGCTGTGAGGATTATAGACTTAGAATGTCAGGTTGTATATATTGTCTTACCCCAACAGGGTAGGAATGTAAGTCACCTAACAGCTATTTGGGTTGGAAATATATAAACCAGGATAGACATTTTAATACTGTCTCTTTAAGGGAATGCTAAAAGTGTAATTGGGTGTGATTTCTGAAATGGCCATAAGATAGAGCCAGAAACCTGGGTTGTTTAGTCTTAGTCTCAGAAGAGAGTGTGTCTCAGTGAGTCTCTCTGTTTCCTTCTGTTGAAGGGTATTGCTGTTCTTCCTAATTGACAGATATTCTTGGATTTGATGTAAGTCTGATACTGAACTGTTTTTGACACTGGACTTTGTTATTGGATTATACCTAGACTGAAAACTGATTGACCTACCCGTGAATGACTTTGGACTGCTTATTTTGAACTTTGCTTAAATGTTTCTGGAAGTAAAAACCTACATTTACTGTACAGTGTATCTGTGTGCTGTGTGTGTATTATTCAACACTTCTCTCACTACGTTTCCCTGTATGCGCTCATTCTCCTAACAGGGAATTAACTCAACAGTAGGCAAGATTAAGAAACACATACCATACATATTAGGATATTTATAGGTATAGGATATATTAATAGAAACTTGAAATTTTATCCAAAATTTTCACTGCTTCCTTTTAAAGTTTAAGGTGGGGCTGTTCTATGTCTCTCATGCCTTCTACTTTCCTTAGTTTCATTCTGCCTTTCCATTTCATTCTCAAGGGTAGAACTAAATTCCTCTACAACAGTGTTTCTTAATCTTGGCAACTTTTATATGTCTGGACTTCAGAATTCCCCAGCCAGCATTTTCATACCCAACTGATATCAAATTATTTGTCAACCTTCTCTCCTTCATTTATGAAGATATGTACCTTCTCTCTCCCTTACTTCTCTTTTTCTTGTGCTACTCTTCTCTATATCTAACAAGGGTTATTTATTATTTAGTAGGCATAGAGAAACATTCCATCATGTGAATCCCTATCTAGAATCTAATTCTAGCTTGATCCTGGCATGGCTTTACTACGTGATCCTACATCATAAATTGAGGAGAAACTTGCGTTGAATGATCTCATTGACAAAAGGGCAGTAAAACTATGCATGTATTATACACACAGATACACAAGTGTGTATGTATGTGTGATTATATATATATATATATATATATATATATATATATATATATATATATATATCATTTTCTAAGTTTTATATGTGTATGTGTTTTGAATAGTCTTAGTGTTACAAACTACATATTGCTTTTCATTCTTTCTTTTGTTCTACATGAAATATGTAAGCCACAGATTCAAATGAATGATCTATTCACCTTACGTTCTTGTATAATGAAATTTCAGGACATTTTCTCTTTCTCTTCTATAAACCAGAAGAAGGAAGAGACAAAGAATGCTATAAATTAGCAAATCATTTTTATTTTATTCCAAGGACAGAGTTTTTCCTGTTCTCCTGAAACGTTCTCTCAACAAATAAACCCTAGCAAATAATAATCCCAATTACTCTTCCAACTCTCACAGCATTTGACATAACCTTTCTACGTTTCATATTTGTCAAGGATTCTTTGTATATTCAGGGAAAATGAATTAAACCCTAGTTCAAAAGAATGACAAAAGTGATGAAACATTAGAATTCTAACAAGAAGAATGGAAAGAGATAGATTTTATGAGTGATCCGAATGGCTCATGTGCGTGATCAGCATTGGTCTGATCCAGCATCTGTTCTTTGCCTGTTGAAATTCACCTTGACCTGTACCAGTTTTCTACCCCAATAAAATTTGTAGGAGCAAGTGATGTATGGATGATTAGGAGACAGACTCTGTACTTTATCTCTCCTTTCCTCGTCTAAAAGACTTAGTTGGCATAGCATGCTTCCTATTGGTTAGACCTGGGACTTAAATCATTTATTTCTCTCTGAGTTCAATTCTCTTTTTCTTCTAACTCTGACCTGTGCAGTTCCAGGTTGTCCTGTCCTTGCTTCAATAAAGGAGAACATACAATAAGCTCTTAGCTATAGACAGACTCAAATTAACCTAAGCTTTTAGACCAGCAGCCAATCTTTATTTTCCTTTTATACAAGCACCAAACTCAGGAACATTTTGGGTACATGTTAATATATTTCCTTGCAAACATTTATTTTATGCTACCTCATTTCCAATATCTTCCCTTGTCCTTTTTATTTCCAATAAGGTGATGCTTATTCAACTAAATTATATATATATATATATATATATATATATATATATATATATATATATATATATATATATATATATATATATATATATTTGTTTTCTGAGGTTCTCATGGTATTTATATGTGGATCTTTGGTTGTTCGGGTTTTTCCCGCGTAAGATTCGAAGTATCTAGGCAACGTTTCGATGAAGTCTCATTCATCATCTTCAGGCTTCTGTCTCCAGCTCTGTGCTTCTCAGAGTAATGTGAGATTGCAGCTGCTTCCTCCTTTTAACTGCCAGTGGGGTGGGACTTGATTGGGTGGGGGCTTGGCTGTGTTCTGATTGGGTGGGGTGTGTTCTCATTGGTAGGGGTTTGGTTGTGTTCTGATTGGTTGGGGGGTTAGCCGTGTTCTGATTGGTTGGAGGCGTGTTCTGTTCGGGGGCTTGGCTGTGCTCAGGTTAGTTTTAGTTGCTGGGGGATTTGAGCTGGTGAGTTGTGATCTTGCTGTTTGGCTTCTAGTTCGTGGTCCTGCTGCATCTTCATAGTGGGTGTCGGTTTGCTTCATGTATGGCTCGGAGGGGTTTGAAGTGGGTAGTGATGCAGCTGCAGTGCAGCTTCTGGTCCATGGTCGTGTCTCATCTTCTGAATGGGTGGGAGTCTGTTTTCTACATGGAAGTGTGGTGGTGGCATCTTGTGTGGCTCTCATGGGTGTGGGTCTAGTGTCCTTCTTCATGTTAGGTACTCGTCTGTTCATGAGGGCGGGTTTCCAAATGGCTGGAAGGCGGGAGGTGTCATCTCGTTTGTTCATGCTGTGTGGGCGTTTTTCTATCTCTATGGCTTCTCTGATTATTCTGCTGTTGAAGTGTTCGGTTTTGGCGATAGTTCTGGTATTTTTAAAATCAATTTCATGTCCTGTGGCTTTGAGGTGTTGGACCAGGGAAGAGGTCGTTTCTTCTTTTTTGATTGAGTTCTTATGTTCTTCAATGCGTGCACTTATTCTTCTGTTAGTTTGTCCAATGTATGTGGTAGGGCAGGCAGTGCAGGGATTTCGTATACTCCTTGGTTTTCTAATTCGATTTTGTCTTTGGGGTTTCTTAGGATGGTGGATATTTTTCTGTTTGTGCAGAATGCTGTTTTGATGTTGTGTTTTGGAGGATCTTGCTGATTTTGTCTGTAGTGCCTTTTATATATGGGAGGAGGGCTTTGCCGTTTTCTTGTTCTCTGTCTTGGATTTTGGTTGGGGTTTCTTTTTGGATTAGGTGGGTAATTTTCTTTCTTTGGAATCCATTGGCTGTAAGAATACGTTGGTGAGAGTGTGTAGTTCGGTTTTTTGGTGTTGTTCATCGGCTAAGCATTTTGTTCTGGAGATGAGTGTCTTGGCTACGGAATTGATCTGTGCTGGGTGGTGGTGTGAGAGTGCATGTAGATAGCGGTTAGTGTGTGTTTTCTTCTGGTAGATGGTGTGTCCTAGGGAGCCATTGGATCTTTTGTATACCAAGACATCTAGGAAGGGAAGTTGATTGTTGGCTTCTGTTTCCATGGTGAATTGTATTTTGGGGTGTAGGCTGTTGAGGTGTGTGAGGAAGTTGTTCAGTTTTTCTTTCCCATGTGGCCAGATTATGAAGGTGTCATCTACGTATCTGAGCCAGAGTTTGGGTTTGTGGTCGTATTTTTCTAGAGCTTGTGTTTCAAAGTGTTCCATGTAGAGGTTAGCGATGACAGGTGAGAGGGTGATCCCATGGGTGCTCCTTCTATTTGTTTGTATTTTTGTCCATTGTAGGTGAAGTATGTATTGGATAGGCAGTGGTTGGTTAGCTCTAGGATGTGCTTGGGGGGTTGTATTTGTTTTGGATGGCTGTCAAGGCTTCTTTTATTGGCACTTGGGTGAAGAGGGATATGACATGAAGCTTACTAGTAGGTCGCTAGGTTGTAAGTTTTGTTTCTTTATGATCTCGATGAACTGGAATGAGTTTCTTACGTGTGAGTTGATGGATTCTGCATAAGGTTGTAGTTGTTTGGCGAGAAATTTGGCTAGGTTTTGTAGAGGTGAGCCTATGGAGCTGACTATTGGTCTGAGTGGGGTTCCTTCTTTGTGTATTTTGGGGAGACCATAAAGCTTGGGGCATCTGGATGATTTTTCTCTGGGTATGATTCGTTGCTGGATTTCTTCACTGATGGGGAGGCTTTTATTTTGGATTTGGTAGTTTTTTCTAGGTAAGTGGTGGGGTCTGTCTTTAGGGGTTTGTATGTGGGGTCTTGGAGTAGGTTGGTTAGCTTGGTTTGGTAGTCAGATGTGTTCATAACCACTGTCGCATTGCCCTTGTCTGCTGGTAGGATTATTATGCTGGTGTCTTTTTCAGGTTAAGTAGTGCAGTTTGTTCTTCTTTGGATAAGTTGCTTTTGGGTGGTTTGCTAGTGCAGAGGATGTTGGTGATTTCGAGTCTGATTTTGTTAGCATCATCAGGGTTGGTTTTGGTCAGGCTGGTTTCAACTCCACATATGATGGTTTCTGTGGGGATGTGTTTGGGAGCGACAGCAAAGTTGAATCCTTTTGAAAGGACCTTGGTTTCAGCTTCAGTGAGGATCTTGTCTGAGATGTTGTGCAATGTTTGTTTCATGTGTGGCTGTGGGGGAGGGGAGTTGGTTTCTGGCATTGTTGTAGTTCCTAGTTTGTTGGAGTTGAGTATCTTCGGTGGCATTGTTGTGGTCTTTGGAGGAAACACAGACCACCTCAACAATGCCAGAAACCAACTGAAACCCCCTCCCCACAGCCACACATGAAACAAACATTGCACAACATCTCAGACAAGATCCTCACTGAAGCTGAAACCAAGGTCCTTTCAAAGGATTCAACTTTGCTGTCGCTCCCAAACACATCCCCACAGAAACCATCATATGTGGAGTTGAAACCAGCCTGACCAAAACCAACCCTGATGATGCTAACAAAATCAGACTCGAAATCACCAACATCCTCTGCACTAGCAAACCACCCAAAAGCAACTTATCCAAAGAAGAACAAACTGCACTACTTAACCTGAAAAAAGACACCAGCATAATAATCCTACCAGCAGACAAGGGCAATGCGACAGTGGTTATGAACACATCTGACTACCAAACCAAGCTAACCAACCTACTCCAAGACCCCACATACAAACCCCTAAAGACAGACCCCACCACCTACCTAGAAAAACTACCAAATCCAAAATAAAAGCCTCCCCCATCAGTGAAGAAATCCAGCAACTAATCATACCCAGAGAAAATCATCCAGATGCCCCAAGCTTTATGGTCTCCCAAAATACACAAAGAAGGAACCCCACTCAGACCAATAGTCAGCTCCATAGGCTCACCTCTACAAAACCTAGCCAAATTTCTCGCCAAACAACTACAACC